>NC_053169.1:39467700-39760200 GCF_016835505.1 Polypterus senegalus | reverse complement strand
GGCTTGGCATTGTGCATAGTGATCTTAAGCTGGTGTGTTGCTACTTTGCCATGGAAACCCTTTTCGTAAAGTTCTCCACACACAGTCAGCATAACCCTATTTTTAATCCATATGGCACCTAGATCAAATGGAAAAGCTCTCCACCACCAAAGAAAAGCCAACTGCCAACTCATTTGGTGCTTGAATGTCAGAAGGTCTAAAATTTACTACACAAACCTGAACTTACTAAACTTTTGACTTCTAACAAAATGATCCCACCTTCCACTGTGAATAAATGTAGAATCATATTTCAAAGTCATCTGAATTGTGAAGTCTGCAACTTAATTTTATCATCTGTAAAACATCATGAGAGCCCAACCATATCTTTTCAGCTAAGATCCTAAAAAAATGTACCATATTATTATAACTTCCTGGTAGGACAACTCTTTACAATAGTCTTTCTGTATCCAGTATCATCAGATTAAAAACAGATTTAAAATACTGATGTTGGAGCGTTGACCCAAATAAAACACTGTGACCCCCATTACTCATAATCTTGTTCATCTGAACTGGCTTTCTGCAAAATATTATATTAAGCAGTCTTCCTATCTTATTGACTTGTAAATGTTTTTGTCATTATTTCTTTTGCTAATTAAGCCAAGTATAGAGTAACAGCAAGAAATAAGGAAAATAATCATCAAGGTAAAACAAGCCATTCCAACTCACCCCCTATCCCACTTAAGGCACGCAATACATACTATTGGATAACCAGTTTCCAAAAAAAAAATTGAAAAAGGAACCAGGATCCTATTTTTCCAGTAGAAGAGGGGGTGAAAGGGTCAGTGGAATAGAAGTGAAAATGGTTATCTGTTCCAAGAAGGTATAAAAAACACATGTCAATGTAGTGATGATAGAGAAGGTTCAACATACAGTATATGAGCCTTGCTGACAGGAGTTGAAGGCCCTTAGGCTCCATGACATTTTATTAAGCTTAGTCATAGCTAGTGTAAAGCTGATGCTAATTTATCTAGCATGGTGTGGGCATAAGTACATTTTTCACTTTATTAAAACAAAAGACTTAATTAAAAATTATTCTTTCAAATTGTTTGATGAATTTCTTCCAGAATATTACTGAATTTCAATATATGTTTATTTGGCAATAGCACAAATGACAAGTAATTATTAATCATCACTGGAAAGCTGCAAAACGTTAAAGGATATTGAAAACGGCAAAAGTGAACTTCATAGTAGTTTTATAACTTGACTCGTATACAGTATGAAACATCTGTTGTACATTCTTGGATCTTCATTTTTGCTGCCTGGTCACACTTATTGGGTCTACCATCTACCCTATGATCTCAGCACTGTGTATGTCATTATCACTTGTTAGGTTTAAATCTATGCCATTCTTCTTTGCCAGGCAAAACAATGGTTGGAACCAAGTAGATAGGAGCACTTTGACTGTAATGTAACATGTGACACCAAACTTTATTTTCAACTGCCTGAGCTGTTCTTCATCATTGCACTGTATCTGTCAGGTTACTGAAGCATGACTAATTGGGACTGTTTGGTTATCAAATAAGTGACAAGGATAGTTTTAATTCACTATGCTTCCAAATGCACAAAAATCCTAAGAACAAATACTGTAGCATAAAGTGTTATAAATACATAAAAATATACCCACACACATTTTATATACACTACCAGTCAGTGGTGAAAAGGTAAAGAGTCAGAGGTTTAAATTTAAAGTTTGGGTTAGAAAAAGGTTAGAAAAATCTGAAAAAAGGAAATTTCAGAATATTACAAATGGTCCTTCTTCAGGGACACCTAATAGGTTACAACAGATGTTCTGCAGCAATGAAAGTAAATTAAGCCATTCAAGTTAAAGCAAGCAATTTGCACAGGTGTACCAACTTCTGTTGTTTACTTAAAAACCCTATATCTATCGTAAGGCAGAGTTGGAACAGACTGTGTTACTACACTCTTGAGGTCCTACAAAGTGGTAAATTCCAGTGGTAAGGACAAGAAAATGGCAATTAATAAATGAAACGAGACAGAGCATTATTACCTTTAGAAGTGTAGGCCTTTCATTTAGAGAAACTGCAATTCAAATGCAATAGGAAACTGGAGGAAAGTTTGATAGGAAGAGATCTGGCAGACCCAATATCACAACCCAATCAGAAGAAACGTTTCTGAAGGTTACTGGCTTGAGTGATAGGCACTTCACAGCACAACAGCTTCAAGTACAGCTTAATTGTGCTGGAAAAAAAACAAGTTTTAGTTTCTACTGTGAAGAGGAGACTTTGTGCTGCAAGTTTGACAGGGCAAGTGGCAGTAAGAAAGTCATTCCTTAGTTGACAAAATACAGCCTTGAAAAACTAGATGTGGACTACTGTAGACTGGAAGAAAGTCTTGTGGGCTGATGAATCAAAATTTGAAAACTTCAGTTCCTCACGCAGGTTGTTTCTACACTATCGAGTTGGTAAAAGGATGGCTCCTCAGTGTGAGTCACCAACTGTCAAACATGGAGAAAGAAGTGTGATGGTCTGGGGTCTTTTTGCTGGTGACTTGCACAGAGTGACTGGCATTTGGAATAAAAAGGGTCACCACAGTTTGGACATTACCTCGTATATCAGCAAAAGGTGACTACTTTGAATAAAATTTTGTAAACTTACTGATTCCTTGACTTACTTTTTTTGCTATTGTTTACTCACTCTACTCATTGATTTCATGACACAGTAAGACATTATACTGCGAGCATTTCCATAAGAACTGAAAAAACTGAGGTGTTCTAAAGCTTTGAACATATACATACTGTATACACACACACGGAAACAAATAAAAAATGTTATTTTATCTGCAAACAAGGGAAATATTAAAACCCCGGTTTGACTTGGCTAACAACAAATGCCATGCTACACAAGAAATCAGACAATATTGTCCAAAACAACTACACTTTATCTGTGTGCATTAAACAGGTTAGCATTTGATCTATCCAAATACACTGTGACTATTTGGGAAAACTATAATACAAGAAAAACCACAACACAAAACGTGTACATTCTACAGTGGTGTGAAAAACTATTTGCCCCCTTCCTGATTTCTTATTCTTTTGCATGTTTGTCACACAAAATGTTTCAGTTCATCAAACACATTTAACCATTAGTCAAATATAACACAAGTAAACACAAAATGCAGTTTTTAAATGATGGTTTTTATTATTTAGGGAGAAACAAAAATCCAAACCTACATAGCCCTGTGTGAAAAAGTAATTGCCCCCTTGTTAAAAAAATAACCTTACTGTGGTGTATCACACCTGAGTTCAATTTCCGTAGCCTGATTACTGCCACACCTGTTTCAATCAAGAAATCACTTAAATAGGAGCTGCCTGACACAGAGAAGTAGACCAAAAGCACCTCAAAAGCTAGACATCATGCCAAGATCCAAAGAAATTCAGGAACAAATGAGAACAGAAGTAATTGAGATCTATCAGTCTGGTAAAGGTTATAAAGCCATTTCTAAAGCTTTGGGACTCCAGCGAACCACAGTGAGAGCCATTATCCACAAATGGCAAAAACATGGAACAGTGGTGAACCTTCCCAGGAGTGGCCGGCCGACCAAAATTACCCCAAGAGCGCAGAGACAACTCATCCGAGAGGTCACAAAAGACCCCAGGACAACGTCTAAAGAACTGCAGGCCTCACTTGCCTCAATTAAGGTCAGTGTTCACGACTCCACCATAAGAAAGAGACTGGGCAAAACGGCCTGCATGGCAGATTTCCAAGACGCAAACCACTGTTAAGCAAAAAGAACATTAGGGCTCTTCTCAATTTTGCTAAGAAACATCTCAATGATTGCCAAGACTTTTGGGAAAATACCTTGTGGACTGATGAGACAAAAGTTGAACTTTTTGGAAGGCAAATGTCCCGTTACATCTGGCGTAAAAAGGAACACAGCATTTCAGAAAAAGAACATCATACCAACAGTAAAATATGGTGGTGGTAGTGTGATGGTCTGGGGTTGTTTTGCTGCTTCAGGACCTGGAAGGCTTGCTGTGATAGATGGAACCATGAATTCTACTGTCTACCAAAAATCCTGAAGGAGAATGTCCGGCCATCTGTTCGTCAACTCAAGCTGAAGCGATCTTGGGTGCTGCAACAGGACAATGACCCAAAACACACCAGCAAATCCACCTCTGAATGGCAAAATGAAGACTTTGGAGTGGCCTAGTCAAAGTTCTGACCTGAATCCAATTGAGATGCTATGGCATGACCTTAAAAAGGCGGTTCATGCTAGAAAACCCTCAAATAAAGCTGAATTACAACAATTCTGCAAAGATGAGTGGGCCAAAATTTCTCCAGAGCGCTGTAAAAGACTCATTGCAAGTTATATAAAACGCTTGATTGCAGTTATTGCTGCTAAGGGTGGCCCAACCAGTTATTAGGTTCAGGGGCAATTACTTTTCACACAGGGCCATGTAGGTTTGGATTTTTTCTCCTAAATAAAACCATCATTTAAAAACTGCATTTTGTGTTTACTTGTGTTATATTTGACTAATGGTTAAATGTGTTTGATGATCAGAAACATTTTGTGTGACAAACATGCAAAAGAATAAGAAATCAGGAAGGGGGCAAATAGTTTTTCACACCACTGTATATACACAGAAATTCTGGAAAGAAACTCTATGAAGCAACAACTCCAGTAGATATACTTTGGTACAATATAGAAATAATCTCCCTATTCATATTATTTTATATATATATATATATATATATATATATATATATATAATATATATATATATATATATATATATATATATATATATATATATATATATATATATATATATATATTAAAGTAAGGACCTAAGTGACAGTACTTCCCATTGACTATAACAGTATGAGGATTGTAATTAGTTACTGATTGCTTTATTGTTTTTGTTTTAATTCATAGAAATAAATATATCCTAGAATATATTCTTCTACAGTATTTCACTTCACATTTTCAAAAAATAAATAACCCCCCAAAAAAATCCATCTTAGTGAGGTGTGGATGCAAAGGTTACATTTGGAGTCAATTTTAATATTTATTAATTACACAGGAGTAAATTACCATATAGTACGTCCCATCAGGTAAATATTTTCCCAAATTTAGACAAGTGCTCTCTTCGTTAGTATTAGCTTAAAACATGTTTTTTTTTTTTTACCTCATCAATGGCTTACCAATTAAGGTTAGCTAATTACTTTAAGGGATATGGTGGAACATATGGATGCAATCCACTTAACGGCTTGCTATGTTAAATAACTTCCAAAACAGACTGATAGTGTGACAGCTTACTTTGCATGTCTACAAGAAAAAATATTCCACAAGTTTTAGTGTTTAATTTTAAGTTATATAAACAAAAATAATCAAAGCAAAAAGGGAAAACTGAAATGTCTGTTTAATATAGTAGTTCTGCTCAAATACAACAGTTAATTCAAATCAATTATATATATAATCTAAAAACAATTACTGAATATTGTAATGCTTTTTAGCATTTTTAAATTACAAGGTAACATTAGGTTGGTTGTACGTCTTTGTCAAATAACACAGTATAAAACACCTAAGGAAAAAAGAAGAATAGAAGTCATTAAATAAGAGAATAAGCTAATTGCTAAGAAATTATTTAATAAAACACTAGACTCAGGGCTGCAGCTAGGAGTCAGCCCTTCTTTGATTAAAATTATGTCCATAAAGTTCTTCAAGGATACTCAAAAATATATAATGAAATGAAAAGTCGATTTAGAGACAAATGCTAACCAAAACTCTGGCCTATCAGAACTTCTTACTAGCTTGCAGGGTTGAACAGGGTTGTCTAGAAGTAAAATGTCACAGCTGAATTTCTACATGTGCTGTGTAATCACTTGGAAAGATCAAAAAGCCCACCCAATACTGCTACTGGTTGTTTTTTTCCAGCTGCCTTTAATGCAATCCCGCCTAAATTTTCTGTTGAGAAATCAATTCAGAAATTCTATTAGGGATCTAACTTGGCAGAGTGGAGTCTGGACTTTTTAAGTAACACAAAACAGTGCGCGAGAATGGCAGTTTTTTCTGATAACCTTTTTCCATCCAATGGCTCACCTTAAGGCTTTTTTTTTGTCAGTCTTCTCTACTGTTTATTTTGTATACAAATGACTGCAGGAGTTAAGGATAGGCTTACCTTAATATCTACAAATGACTGGCATTGTGAATTTGTTATCCATATCTTGTAACAATTATTAACCTATTGTTGATGAGTTGTCCTTTTGTTTTTTACAGCTAAATATCTGTATGATCAAACATATGGCTGTAGACTTTAGATGTCCCACCTCCACATCAACAATTAAAAAAGGGCAGCGATGTTGAAGCATTATATAAATTATCTAGTAAGAAGTCAAGCAAAATGACTCCTTTATTGGCTAACTAAAAATATTACAATATGCAGGGGCCAGATTTGCCTCGAAAGCTTACATATTGTAATCTTTTAAGATAGCCAATAAAAGGTGTCATTTTGCTTGACTTCTCAGTACATTCATAATGGCTAACACGGTACAGCACCCTAGTACTATAGATTATTTAGGAAAGACCATTGATATCAAAGTAACCTAAGATCTTAATATAGAAAAAAAACCTAAGAAGGCACAAAACAGCTATTCTTTCCAATGAAACTATTTTAAAGTAGACAAAACTATAAAGACACTTTTTATAAATCTCAAATGTGTTTATTTTTTGGAAACTTTAGCATTAACAACAAAAACTTGATACACAACATGGTCAAAATGAAAAGTAAAATTATTGGTTTGCAGCAGTCTCCCTCTGTGATGTAACAAACATACACTGTGTGCACAATTATTAGGCAAGTGAGTATTTTGACCATATCATTTTTATGCGTATATTCCAACTCCAAGCTGTATTAACTTGAATGCTTATTGGATTTAAGCACGTCAGGTGATGTGTATTTGTGTAATGAGGGAGGGTGTGGCCTAAGGAGATCAACACCCTATATCAAGGTGTGCAGAATTATTAGGCAGCTAGTTTTCCTCGGGCAAAACGGGCCAAAAAAGAGATTTAACTGACTCTGAAAAGTCAAAAATTGTAAAAAGTCTTTCAGAGGGATGCAGCACTTTTGGAATTGCTAAGATATTGGTGTGTGATCACAGAACCATCAAACATTTTGTTGCAAATAGTCAACAGGGTCGCAAGAAACGTGTTGAGAACAAAAGATGCAAATTAGCTGCCAAAGATTTGAGAAGAATCAAACGTGAAGCTACCAGGAACCCATTATCCTCCAGTACTTTCATATTCCAGAGCTGCAACCTACCTGGAGTGCCCAGAAGTACAAGGTGTTCAGTGCTCAAAGACATGGCCAAGGTAAGGAGGGCTGAAACCCAACCACCACTGAACAAGAAACATAAGTTGAAACGTCAAAACTGGGCCAAGAAATATCTGAAGACAGATTTTTTTCAAAGGTTTTATGGACCGATGAGATGAGAGTGACTCCTGATGGACCAGATGGATGGACCTGTGGATCAGTAATGGGCACAGAGCTCCACTCCAACGTGGAGGTGGGGTACTGGTATGAGCTGGTATTTTTAATGATGAGCTAGTTGGACCTTTTTGCATTGAAAATGAACTCAAAATCAACTCCCAAACCTACTGCCAGTTTTTCGAAGACACTTTCTTCAAACAGTGATACAGGAAAAAGACCATGATTTTTATGCAGGCCAATGCTCCATCACTTGCATCGAAGTTCTCCACTGCGTGGCCAGCCAGTAAAGGCCTTAAAGATGAAGGAATAATGACATGGCCCCCCTTCCTCATCTGACCTAAACCCTATCGAGAACTTGTGGGCACTTCTTAAACGCTAGATTTATGGGGGAGAAAAACAATACACCTCTCTGAGTGTCTGGGAGGCTGTAGTCACTGCTCCACAAAAAGCTGATCGTCAACAGATCAAGAAACTGACAGACTACATGAATGGAAAGGCTTATGACTGTTATTGGAAAGAAGGGTGGCTATATTGGTCATTGGTTGATTGATTTATTTTTTTTGAAATGTCAGAGATGTTTATTTGTAAATTTTGAGGTGTTTGTTTATTATTCTCACTATAACAGATGAAAATAAACAAGTGAGATGGGAAAATTTTCATTTTTCCTTTAGTTGCATAATAAATCTGCACACGAATAGTTGCCTAATAATTGTGCGCACATATGTATTCCCCTGATGATGTTCACACTCACATTTCCGTTGTGAAACATTCAGGTTTCAGGTTTATTAACATTTTGGATTGACTGATAGCACTGTGTTTGTTCCATATTAAAATTAATCCTCAAAAATACAACTTGCCTAATAATTGTGCACACAGTGTATAAAGGTAATTCAATTTTGTTAAAGAGCAGCCATCCTGTGCTTCCCAAGTTCCATTTGTTGCCATTAGGCTGCACATTTAGGCTCCCAAATGTCAAAAACAAATGATTTTATAAGTCCTATTCCTAGAACCATCTCAGCTTATTTCTTGTATCTATATAACAGTGTCCTATGATTTGTTTAAAACTTGTACAACCAAACTTACCTCTGGGATAATAATAATCTACCTACCTACCTATATACCATTAACCTTCATATCTACACAGTGCCCTTAATTTTTATTTACGACTACAGAGAAAAGAAAACTAACAATATGAATTGAATAAACATTTCATTCTGATGACTGTTCTAAACATAAACATTGTGAATCAACACAAAGAGGCCAGAGTGAGTACTACATACCTCACAGTAGTTGCATGTCCACAGATAGCTGACAGGTGATTTAGAATAATTCTTTAGACCCTACTACAGTAGTATGTTTCTTCAGCCTTCTTCAACAATGAGGCCCCTGTTCTATTTGCCACACTTCTCCCATTCTTTTATTGCCCATCCAGCAATAAAAAAACATATTGTAGAAAGCAATATGCAAGATATATCCAAGATGGAAGAAATTTGCTTACAAATAAGTAAATCTCTCTATCTAACATTTATTCAACCTCACATCTGGCACCTTTGTTCAATGTGTATGTTAAAAGAAGAAGCAGGTTACTGGTTTCCAAGTCCTGCTTCATCTCAAGGTGGTGCTGCACCCATCACATACAGGTCCCTATTTACTTATATTTTTATTAAATTCATAAATACTAGGAGAGGCACAAGAATGTCAGAGATACGCAAGCACCACAGTATCTCTACAAGAGGAATAAAGTGCTATTAAAATAAGAATAGGAAGTAAATTATATGTAGAGAAGAGTTCAACCATAGTAAGAGGAAGTGATCAAAAATAAACTAGAGAAAAACACTTGGTGCTACTTTCATTCAACAGTAATGCGCAATCAGTTAAAATTGTTTATCATTACTCAGATCATCAACACAGTCACTAATCAATTTTCTTGTTCCCTACCATGCCTCTTTCTGCTGCCTGCTGTCAGAAGACATTATTTAAATGTCTTATTCTATTACAGAAATAGAGGGATTGTATTTATGCGTTTCCCAGATAAAACAATATACTAAAAGTTTTATAGTAATCAAGCAGAATGCACAAAACATTATTTATTCAGCATACACATATTATGGACATAAATCACATCAGACAGATTATCAGGGGAAAAAAAATAATAGACTTAACATAATAAAAATTTTAATCACAATTAAGTTTATTATGATAGTTATTTCTATGTCTAGATGTAGCTCAAGAATAGGGTTACTTTGTTAGATAATCAATGAAAACCATGCTGGAATAAGAACAAGAGTATGACATGAAAGCAAACACACACACACCGTTGAAAACCCATTTGCACAGTGCCCACTTTTGAAAATGTACATATATTTAATAAATTCAGTTTGCTTTAAGATCAAAAATTACAATGCCTCTACCATAATCCCTAATCTCCCAAATTAGCAACCAAACCCCATGGGGAGCTGGGATCTATAGATTATTGTCCAGAAGTTCGAAACTAGCTGGCCAACCCACTGATTTCAATGTGGATGCAATGTTCTCATTAGACAGACACTCTGACACTGTGAATTAACTGGGCACAGTAAACAGGAATTGTAAGGCGATATTTAAAAATGAGTATGATACTCTGATATTGCTTTGGTAAGATTATAACTTTACTGTCACCACTGGCTGCCTGATAGGCTGACAGGTAAAGTACAGATCTGCCTTTATAAGTAGCATGCAACAATATCTAAACTGAAACAGATCCATTTTGAACTTTTCAGCTCAAGTTTACCATTGGAACAACGTTCTGGATTAGGGTTAACTCATATAATTACCCCCCCAAAGGCAGAACCTGAGTTGATATTTTAGGGATCAAGATGCTAGATCATTGCTGCAGGCAGGTAGAGGCAGATAAAGGTTGGCAGTCATAGAGTAACATAGTGGATTAACTAAGCTATTAAAAATGTTTACTTTTGTTTCCTTCTATTCCTACAATGATGTGAAAATGCAAGAAAATGAATGTTGCTGGTGCTGCAAAAACTGACTTGTAAAGAAAAAAAAACAAAATGTAAATAGGAAAAAAGGCAAATTAGGAAAGTAAATGATCCTTTAAGGCTTCAGTAGTTATTTAAAAAGAAAAAAGACAAAAAAAACCACTCCTGCAAAACCGACTGTAGAGTCACGCGCAAAGCAGTTGACAAAAAGGAAACTCCCAAAACACTGAGATGTGTTTTTAGCAAGCAAAAGACTGTCTGTTTAACTAATGATGGTACAAGCTAAGCAATCCAAGATAAGAAAAAACAGAAAAAAAAACAGATCTGAAAACATTAACACTGGAAACATTAGAGAAATGTGTTTTTTGCTTTGTCTTTATTGTATTTGTTATTTTGTTAGACTTTTGAAAACTGTAGTCCAATCCAAAAGCTTTAACTCACAATAAAGTCCAAATGATTTACGAAACAGCAAACGAGAGCGAAAACAAAAAATGGTCTATGATTTTTTTTCCGCATCTGCATACTGATGTTGCAGAATTTGTAAATGAATGGTAACTGCAGTGCAGAGCCTTTAATGGCAACTATGTGACATGGATCACCATAAAATATGAGACATACTGGCAACTTCAGTAACATTTTAAAGATTACGCTGTATTTCATAGTCTTACTTGTGTATGTTGCTGTGGAGTTGACAATGCACTGCAAACTCCTGCCTATTTCATAGAAGTAATATACAGAAGCACACTGTGAAAATGCTTTAACTGGGAGATACTTTTTTGGTTTCTGCATTCACAACAATAACACCACAAACATAAACTTGTTAAATATTGCCATCCCTGAAGGTTGCATATGTTGTCCACTATTGGTCAATACCAAAGATAAGTAAGGCCAATGTACAATACACTAATAAAATAACAATTACAAAATTATCAGCACATTCTCCCAACAAGACTTTTTAAGTCAATCCTCTAAACAATGGTTACTATAAAACTATCACGATGTGCAGAGTGGAAATACACTGCTCACAAAAATTAAAGAAACACTTTTTTTATTGGGCCTGGCATGAAATCAATTAAACCGGTCTGATAATTTTCTGGTTGGTTAAGCAGCTGAGGTCATTGTTAATCACTTTCAGCTGTATTGGTGTTCATGGACTTAACGACAGGTGCACTAAAGTGGCAACAATTAGAAAACCCTCAAAACAGGACTGGTTTTACATGTGGAGGTCATTTTAAGTTTCTCCCTCTTGATCTTTTTTGGCTGGTTTTCCACTCGTGCTAGTTTTGGCTTGAGTAATTATCTCTACTGGCAGTATGAGGCGATTCCTTAACCCTACAGAAGTTGCACAGGTTGTCCAACTTCTCCAGGATGGCACATCCACACATGCTGCAGCAAGAAGGTTTAATGTGTCTCCCAGCACAATCTCCAGAACATGGAGGAGATTTCAGGAGACTGGCTGTTATTCTCGGAGAGCTGGACAGGGCCGTAGAAGGTCCTCAACCCATCAGCAGGACCGATACCTGCTCCTTTGTGCAAGGCGGAACAGGCTGAGAATTTCTAGTGCCCTACAGAATGACCTCCAGAGGGCCACTGGTGTGAATGTCTCTACCCAAACAATCAGGAACAGACTTCATGAAGATGGCCTGAGGGCCCGACGTCCTGTAGTGGGCCCTGTGCTCACTGCCCAGCACCGTGGAGCTCGACTGGCATTTGCTCAAGAACACCAGAATTGGCAAGTCCGCCACTGGCCCTGTACTTTTACAGACGAGAGCAGGTTCACCCTGAGCAGCTGTGATAGATGTTAAAGAGTCTGGAGAGGACAAGGAGAACGATATTCTGCCTGCAACGTCTTTCAACATGACAGGTTTGGTGGTGGGTCAGTGATGGTCTGGGGAGGCATATCCATGGAGGGATGCACAGACATCTACTGCGTAGGAAATGGTGCTCTGACTGCCATAAGGTATCGAGATGAAATCCTTGAACCCATTGTCAGACCCTACGCTGGTGCAGTAGGTCCTGGTTTCCTCCTAATGCACGACAATGCCCGGCCTCATGTGGCAAGAGTATGCAGGCAGTACCTGGAGGATGAAGGAATTGAAACAATTGAATGGCCTTCACGATCCCCTGACTTAAACCCAATAGAACATCTGTGGGACATTATGTTTCGGTCCATTAGGCGCCGCCAGGTTGCTCCTCAGACTGTACAACAGCTCAGGGATGCCCTCATACAGATCTGGGAGGAAATGCCACAAGACACCATCCGTCGTCTCATTAGGAGCATGTCCTGACGTTGTCAAGCATGCATACAAGCTCGTGGGGGCCACACAAGATACTGAAAAGCATTTTGAGTAGCAGAAATTAAGTTTTTGAAAAAATGGACTAGCCTGCCACATCTTCATTTCACTCTGATTTTAGGGTGTCTACACAATTGAGCCCTCTGTAGGCAGAAAACTTTTATTTCCATTAAAAGACTTGGCATCCTTTTGTTCCTAAGACATTGCCCTGTCGTTATTTGTATAGATATCCAACTTCATATTGAGATCTGATGTATCTAATGTGTTTCTTTAAAGTGTTCCTTTAATTTTTGTGAGCAGTGTATGTTGCATTTTGGTTGAACATGCAAAAAAGAACCTCACTGTGCTTTGCACACACTATTAATACAGCATACAGCTGACATGAAGAAAGTAATATTTAACATGTTAACCCCTGGTTTATTTGTGCATACTGTATTTGTAGACACTTTAGAAAAAACACTCTACAATGCAGAAAATACAAAAAAAATTTTTTTTTCCATGTAAGCACCCAAAATAATTAAATTGAATGCATGGATGGATGGATGGATAGAGATAGATAGATACTTTATTAATCCCAAGGGGAAATTCACAAATCCCAAGGGGAAATTCACAAACCTGTATGGTTACTAAGCATTATACTTTATGAAAGTAATTAATACATAATGCTAAAATAATAAAGGAAACTTTGCTTCACTCCACTTCACGTCATTGATCAAACAAACTTTTTATTTAGAACAATTCTATGAAAAATAGCATTCCAATGAAACATTACACACAAAGATGCACTGTAATTATGTTTACTTTTTTTGGAGCAAGAATGATTAAGTAATTCACGCAGGGTTACAGAGTGGGTCAGAAATGGAAATTATGCCCATTTCCTTAGTCTATACATCACAAAAAAAGTATCTTCATATTGTACACCTTTCTCAGGCATTTACAATAATGCAATTAATGGGGAACTCCTGTTCAATCTCTGTTCAGAACAGAATGTTGGCAAAGTTATTAGGCAAGAGAAATAAAATGCCAAGTCATACATTTTTTCTTCATTTCAAATGATTCTAAAAAGATAAGTAATATTTTATTGCACAATACATTTTTTAACCCACAGACTGAACTGATAATGTTATATCTATGTACGACTCAGGATGACACTTTAAATTTCACAAATTTGAATCTTGCATGTATAGCATAAAGCTACGCGATATGCCTAAATGAACACAGTTGCAAAACATGTGGACATGAACGCAGCACATACGTAGATATAGTCATAAATACACTGCACAAACTCCAATCTGGATAGCCTATGTAAAGAATATAGATTTTCAAGGAATTCTCAAAAATGTTTTCTTTTTTTATATGTTACTTAACCAATTAACTTTGTAGTGGTAGCAGAGGAAAAAACTTAAACTCATGTTTTCATGTTGAATGGAGAGAAAAATGATTATGACATAACGGAAGTAAATAATTTCTGTATAACGATTAAAAAAAAACAGGGATGGAAAAAAATGTAATGTTAACTGTGTCACATAACTCAAGTAACAGTTATCCTGTTTTATTAACAAAATGTGCAAAACACATGCTTTTTTCCTGAATTATCAGCACACTTCATAGCGTTGATCAGCAAATTTCACCAAAACATTATTTGCAGCAAATTTGCTGCATTCACCTTTGTTCAGCAAATTATTTACTGATAATTTAGCTGGTTTAAGAGAACTTTTTCCCCAGTGCCCCATAATGCTTTGCAAGGCCAGTGCGACATCCCCCAGAGCTATAACAACTAACACTGGATGGGACCACCTCCCCGGGTATATAATGCTGATCATTGACATTACAGATTCTGTTTGGACTTAGTGGTAGAACAGATAAGTAAATAATACAGATTCTTAAAATTTTATTTTTATGAAACATATACAGTATAAATAAGTTATCTCTGCTTGTCGCCAAATATTCAGGTCAATCTCTGAGGTCTACATCAACATAAGAGAAGGAGCTACGTGCCCTATGAATGCATAATTAGCTACATGGAGATAAAAAACAAACCTTGAAGGAGCCTGATGCATGCCACTCAAAACACAGGAGACTCTGAAATAATAACGAAAGGATTTATGCTGTTTATAAGACGTTTCCATCTTCTTGATGCAAGAAGAAGTACAAAGCATCAGCACAGACAGTTTGGACAGCCTTCAGCATGACTTCAAAAAATAGAATGAGCCAGAGTGCAGCTTCAATCCTGAAACGGCATTTCAAATTTTCGGCCTTTAAAAAAAACTTAAGTATTTGATTGGACATTTGACTATGATTTCAGCATGTTCGCGTTGTTGTGACAAAATCTATGATTGCAGGTCTCTGATTTTGTTCTTTCTTCTTTGACATCAAGGAGGCACGGTGGTGCAGTGGTTGGCACTGCTGCCAGACAGCTCAGGTCACCTTTTGGCCATAATAATCAGCCCAGTATAGTTGGAAGACTTTCCCTAGCCCTCAGAGTGATTTTAAAGATGATGGCACCATTATAATTCAGTCAAATCTAGTTAACTCGATATTTCCCCCATTGATTTCAATATATTTCACAGAGTTCAGCGATATTCCCAAAAATTTATGTGATTTCTCCTAACTTGAGATGAAGGAAATCTAAAGCCTCATGGGAATGACTTTCTGAATTAAAAACAGGACTCTTGACAAACAAAACTGAGGGAGAGGCAGGTCTTTCAGGGACACCAACATTAAAATTTGCATTGATCAATGCACAATTTAAAATACATTGTGATAAACGAGATTGGGATTTAACAAATATACTTGAAGTCATTGTAAAAGTGATTTTGTAAAGGCTCCCATTTACGCAATGGCAAATATGTTTATGTTCATGGTGTATACAGTGGGCAAAATGCCTGTTGCTTTTAATTTTTTACTATAATCTACCATAAAAAAAAAAAAACCTTATGAGATCAGGCTTAAAGCAATTTAATTTTGCACATAACTTTAGTATCATGTATGGGGTGGGACCTAGATCTATGCTACAGTGCAATGGAAACAAAGTTTCTTACACCATGAGTCTTGATCTACAGTATTAGCTCAAGTGGCTGCTTCAAAAGGGACCAATTCTAGAAAATAGGCTTATTACTGAAAATATGTACTAACATCATATTACAAATATCTTCCAGTGTCAATGACGTACTTCAACTGACCTTGAATAATTATTGGGACTTGAATTGATATTCACACAAACTAATTTTACCATAATTTTATATCAGTGACATGAGCAGAATCAACACAGCAGAAATGTGTGAACCAATTAAGAAACATAGAATATTTTCAGCTAATTATGAAAATATATTCTGAATCACAAAATAAAAAAAATTAGCTTTAAACTCTGTTAGTAATCAGCTTTTAAATTAGTAATGTAAGGAAATAAAAAGCACAATAACATTTTCTTTTTATAAATATTTATATATACAATAAATGAAAAATAAATTGTTGATTTGTTTATATTCAGTGAGAGGCTTCTTGGCTCACACTGAAAACAAGTGTTTACATGTTTTTGACAAGAAGAAACACTTGGAAACATCTTTCTTAGAGAGAGAAATGCAAGCTTGAACACATTTGTGCTTGACACAGCAGAGTAATAGTGTGAAAAAAAATCATACTAAAAATGACAGTTATCAGGTCTAATTATAAATTTGTACCAGAGGAACTGTGCTAAGAAACAGAAGAATAAACAGGCAAGTAAGTAACAGATTTAGTGCACTAAAAAAAAGCAAAGTGAATGCAAAACAGACATAGAGACCGACTTGAAATAAAAAAAAACAATCACAGTGAACAAACCTTGGAAAATTGAGAACAAGAACTGGAATATGTAAAATGGAAGGTAATCAATAAGATTAAACTTGGAGATGACTAAAGGAGTGATAACAAGTACATTTCACTCAGCTATTGTAGAAATCAACTTTGTTTTTGTCAAGGTCTTTATTAAAAACACAAAAAAAGTATGAGCAAGTTCCAAAAACATGTAGGGTTCAAATAAATCAGAATGAAATTTGAATTTTCCTTGCTACTGAAACCTAAAATGGCAAAAAGCAAAAACTACTATTATACAAAGAAAAATGTATAAAATTATTTGGCATTTAACAGAATTTCTTAATGTATCTCATGTGACAGAATGTCCTGCTTGTTGCAATGTACAAAGGTGGCATTAAAGGGACAAAGGATAACAAAGGCCCTGACAGATGTCAAAGCAGAGATGGACACAATTGCAGTGTCTGTGGAATATTTGTCTGTTGCCGGGGCAGGGCAACAGCAAGCTCACAGCGCTGCAGTGAAGTACCAAAGAAGCAAATCCTAAAAGATCGTAGTCATGCTATAAGTCCCTGTCTTGCACCCCAAAACACGAGGCTGAGTCTCAATACTTTAGCAAAACTAGCTTTATTCAGCTTGAAACAGGAACAGCATGGTTATTTATTGTAGCGTGATCTGCCACTCTCCTATACACAGACACAGTAGTCAGGCAGAGTTGTGGCTAGGTTAGTGGCCAAGTAATACTGTTCCCTGCATTTACAATGTTACTTCCATCACCTATCGAGATCTTTTCTGTTTGCTTCGGTGAAGGGCCACAGCAGAGCTGTGAGCCTGCTGTTGCCCCAGCAATGGATAAACAGTCTTCCACAGACACGGTGATCGTACTTCGGGATGCTCTTCTGCATGTTGTCCAGTTGGGGGAGGTCCCAAGAGAGTTTAGACACATCACATTTTCTTGAATGAGTGCCACATTAATAGGAATGTTTCTTGAACAAACATCACTGAACCACATACAAAAGGCCTTTTCGACACCTTCAAATGCAGCAGTTCGCATATGTTTGCAACTCGAGATTTTTCTTCTTTTTTTGCTATCTTTCAAGAAGGTTGACAGTGTCGATGGCGAAATTCTGAATTCACTGGCAACGTCATTTTTCTTTTTGTCGCAATCAAGAGCTGCAAAAATTTTAAGTTTTTTTTTATTAATATGAACCGTTATTGTTTTTTCGTGTCTGCCATTTCTATAGGAGGGTGACAATGAGTTAAATTCCAATAGATGTTTTTCAAATGTTGACGAGCAATAAGCAAAAGGTAATACTGAAAACCACCGAAAACAAAAACAGAAAACAGTACGAGGAAAGTTCGAAGAAAGAAAAAAAAAAAATTACAGTGTTTCTGTTTGGGGATCTATGTGAATAACTGAGCTGTGACCACAGAACTAACTGCTCTGTGGATGATTCATTCAGGCATTTCAAGGTCTTTTGGGCACTTTGTTGTAATGAAAGTATCTGCTGAATGTATTTCATAGTAACAAGATTTCTATAGACTCATGTCATATAGGGAAGCTGTCGGGACCATAAAATATTTCGTTGTAATGAAAAATTCATTGTAAAGATATTCGTTGTAACGGAATTTTACCTTTTTTTAAAAAACCTTTTGAACAAAACGTGAACGTTTACCCTTCCAGATAAAGAAAAAAAACAATGGTACAACTTAATTGACAAACTGCAACCAATACAGGCAACATCAGAAGGAAGGAAGGATGGATAGATCTTTACTTGTCCCATGGGAGAAATGTGAATATTACAGATGTTCATTAAAATAAAATAATAAACTGAATGACTAAAGAGAAAGAAAGTAGAAAAAAAAAAACTTCTGACTTGGCAGTAACAGCAAGACATCATACAGGCATATTTCTGTTGGTAAAAAGGAGCCCCAGTAACATTTCTTAACACAGTTCTGCAGAAAAATTCATTGACCGAAAGTACTCAGTGTCAGTGTGGCATAACTAACTGAGCATTCCCTTTTAATAGTTGAATGTGGAATCTCTTTAAGTGATGTTTCCGGCCCAGCATACCACAGTGTAGAAAATTCTATTTTAAAAATTTTTTTATATACTTTCTTTATGTTATGAGACCACCCCAGCCTGGACCAAGTACGCCTAGTAATGATTTATCCACTAGAGGATACATTTCTTTCTTTAATTTAGATGTTTGATTTCTTCCACAATATATAGCAACAGTTTCTGCAGATACCGATTTAACAGTGGAACTGTTAATGTATGTTGCTGCACCCAATAAGATTTTATTTTAGCAAATTATGATACTCTTCCCTGCCAGATTATTTTTTCATTTTTATTTTAATTTGGTTACAAATGTAAGAATTTAAGACATGGGAAGCATAGTCTTCTTGTTAACCACAAAGAATGCAGCAATAAAGGCACTGTAATAACACAGATTAGAGAGAATTTCCAGAGTGTTTTGCAGCATTGGAAGTTATGGTTTCATTTCTGCCTTTTTCAAAAGCAGACAACTTTTTTGCACTTTACTTATTACATTTTTAATAGATTTCATGGTTTTATTATAAGGAGAGTAGTGACTCCAAAAAGCTTCCACTCTAAACAAAGAAAGAAAACATACTTGAAGGAAAATAAAGACTTGAGCTTTGATTACATGCCTCCCACTCATGCAGGGCATTAGGACTATTAATCCATTTTTGCCAGATATTTACTTGTATTTTTTACAGCACATTTCACATACTTTTTCCATTGCTAACAGAAAATAGCCTTAACATTACAGTTTTGTAAACCTACATAAAAGTACCCCTTTAGCCATTTACGGATGCCACTGATATAAGGACTTATGCTAAAACTTAAACATTTGTATCTGCAGAGTATAAGTGACGAAAAAAGGGTTTGCAAGCTGCCTTTTTAAACATTTCTTAGCAAAGTAGCTGTGAATTCAATTTTTCCTCTATGTTTCTATCACATTCTCTTCAAGAAGCTATTTCATTTTTATTGTGACATAATATAACAGGTCTTGTCTAAAGTTTTGATTGATAGGTAATGCTGCAGATCAACTATTAATGGTCTTATTAGACATAAAAAACGTAAAGGTTCATATCACACAGACAGAAAACAGCTTTAAGGAAAATCAATGATAACAACACCAAGTACATTGACAGCCTCGACATACACAAAACAAACCAAGTTTACATCACTGAATGACTTGGCATTAGAAATGTTGAGATTTTGACATTCTACATCCAAGGAGATTTTACCTTTCTGCATTTGATTTCTGGAATCAAACCTATTATTTAAAATCCTGTCTTTTCTAACTTAATGTAACCACCCAATGCACTCTATAAACATATATAGTAGAAACATCCCATTGTCAAATTGCTTGGCTTTTCCCTAAGGTAAAAGAAAAAAAGCTTTATTATTGCCATTTAATCCCATTACTGATAAAGGTGAAATGATGACAAGAATAACTACTAAACCACAGCCCCTATAAAGGAGGAGTGGCATTACATTCATTCTCTGATTGTAATAAAAAACAAACTACAGCTTTACATCCATCAATTTGTTCACTTCCTAGCCGGTTTATCTATACTGGGGTCACTGGAAGCATGTTTGTGTGTTGCCTGTGTCTTGGGTGTGATAAAGGAACCAACCATGGACAGGGGAGCCACACTCACATATATAGTCTTGCTTATAAATACATAATTTAACATTATCAGATCATCTAAGGTACATGATTTTGGGATGAGAAGGTAAACCAAAATAATAATAATAATAATAATAATACATGTTATTTATATAGCGCCTTTCCCATGCTCAAGGCACTTACAGAATATAAGAAAGAACGGCAGGGTATACAGTATATAGCATAGTACAAACCAAATAAATAAATAAAGAAGATTAAGACAGTAAATTCAGAGAAAGCCTAACAGACAACATAACTGATGGTCTAGCACACACACACACACGTTACATTAGCGTCTTGACATGGAGGTAAACTGAGAGAAGGGTAATAAAGTCAAGTAGAGCTAAAAGCCTTCCTGAACAGATGAGTTTTGAGTTGTTTTTTAAAAGAATTCATGGAGTCAATAAATAAATAAAAAAATAAAAGGTGATGCTAACAATCAAGCAAAGTTTCAAACTGTAAAGTGGTTGTTTCTGTACATGTGGCTAGTCTACAACAGAGACAAGAAAAGCTGCTTCATGTATTTTTTCCACAACGAAATTTGTTTAGTGTTTGGAAACTTCCACATTGCCTACACTTTCCCCTGGCTCAGCTCACAGTGCCTTAAAGCACAAGGTAAATCTGTCTAATGCTACAATATGTAATGTGGTAACAGTACATAATCTCAGAAATGCACAGATAACAGGGCTTCTAAACGATGCACTTTACTGATGAGAATAAATCAGTAAATAATAAATTTGTTTTGTTCATTGAGTTTTTGAAAGTCCAAGTAAAATTAATTAATAGAACAACTGGAATGGGATGAACACAGTGGAACACAAATTAGAATGGTACGGTAAAGAATAGGATACAGTCTTCAGTTATGAATAATTGCTGCAGTAAGGGTCAGTCTAGCTCAATAGCCACCTCTTCATTATTTCATATGGAAAAGCAATTAAAGTCTGATCACATACGCTGTGAATACCTTCTGGATGCACTGTATCACTTTTTCCACATTTTGTTATGTTACAGCCTTATTCCAAAATTGATTAAATTCTTTTTTTCCTCAGAATTCTACACACAACACTACATAATGACAACGTCAAAAAAGTTTACTTGAGGTTTTTGCAAATTTATTAAAAATAATAAAAAAATAACAAAATGTGGAAAAAGTGATATATATATCACTATATGTGAGACACCCTGAAAAAGAGCAAAGGCTTTTAGAGTGGTTATGAAATAATGGACTAATCTTCAATTGTCAAATTTGATTTCACAAAGGTAGCCCAAGTTTGGACAAATGTAAACAATTTGGCAAATTATGTTATCAGCAGTAAGTGATATCTAAAAATTTGAGTTTGACTTGTCCATTAAATATTACCATTCAGTAGGTGTTATTATCCATTAAATGTCTCTCCCACTTTCTGATGCAAACATAAATCTCACAACAGCCAATGTCACAAACATGACTAAGATGTTTTCTGAAAAACCTAACCTGAAAAATATACTTTTACAAAAACAGCTTTAATAAGTTTGTGTAAATTAAAATACAGTATTCTTAATTTCTTGAATTCACTAATTCATGTGGCACTGATAAATCCATGTTTTAATTTTTATTTTTTTAATATTGATTTTAAGCAGTATTTATTTTCCGATACTGGACAGAAATATGTAGGCATGGTAAGACAAACCAGGTAGTCCATGAAGAGCAACCTGTCAGGCCTAATTCAGAAAGGGACTCAGTTCTGGATTCCATTAATGGACTGACACTTAAGCTTCATTTTACAAAGCTAAAACATGTTTAGTTAAGACAATCAGGATATATAACGTTAGCAATAAAATATATAATTTACATGACATTAATTTTATATCATGATAATCATGTTTTTTTTATTTTAAACTCTGGAACAGCTTATCTTAGTAAAGTCTTAGTAAATCCTGCCTCTCTTTTAAAAACAATAAATAAAATTAAATAAACAACGACCATTGACAATTTTACTTAATTAAATAACACACTCAAACAGCATGTAATGCAAGTAGGTTAAAAATGCTAGCATCTGGAAAAGTTCACATAAAACAGCAGAAACAAACATTTAATTTTGTTTGAGAGATTATTTCAAAAGAAATCAAAATGACGGTTTTACAGGGTTTCTGAAGCTATGAATGGGATGGCAAAGATCATTTTCTTACTGCATATTTTCATCAGCTGTTCACTAAATGTAAAAAGGCACATAATTTCCCCACAGCAAAAATCAGATATCTCAAAAAGTGATTTGTTATCAAATTTAATTTGAAAAGTTTTTTTTTAATTAAATTATCCTGAATAAGCAGTATTTACTGGTTAATCTGGCATGGATACTATGATAATTAAATAAAAAATTTTGACAGCATTAATAATTGTATGTGGGTTAGCTACAAGAGGTCAGACCTCCAACAAGGCACAATACGTTGTAAAATATGCAAGAAAACTGTTACTGCTAAAGGTGGAAACACAACAATCTTGTTTAACCACTTCAAGCAAAAACACAATGCCCACTACTTCACATAAAGTCAAAAAATAATGTGACAGAATGTACTGTTAAAACTCACAAGGAGAATGTCAGATCTGAACAATTCAGATCTGGTGATTATTATATAATAAGTTTCAAACCGCTCTGGCTGAGAATCCTTAGAAATAAAACTTCTGAATCAAAAACAAAAGTGAAATCACCTTAAAAATAAATATGGCACCATCTTATGTACTGATGACTTAGGAGCAATGAGTTGCATTTAAACGCATTCTTCATACACTAAAGGAAAGTTTATTACCAAACTTTAAAGGCATTAGATATACAAGATATACTCTGTGAAGAGTTAGTGAGGAAAAGCGAAACAAATAAATGAAGGCTACAACCAGGCTACGAAAGCAAGTAAGGAGATACTAGCAGCTGGCGATGTGCAGCCAAAAAGTGAAGCAAATGACTCAATTGAGCATCGCTTCAGCACTTGCCACTTGCACTCCATATGACAGGATGAGCAAACGGGAGATTGAAATTGCTAATGTAGTTGTATATTTTTTGACCAAGTCCAAACAGTGGAAAAGGTGGGCTTTAAGCAACTGGTTAAAAAGCTTGACCCAAGATACAATATCATAGGTAGAAAATATTTTTGGTGACATCCTTGCCTGGGATGTATGAAGCATGCTGCAACAAAATGTAGTTTAATTTTAATGTGAGTCACGAATGGGAAACCCCTTGGTTTCCATCAGCAACAAAGGGCAGTTCTGAAGGTATTCTTGAGCATTTCCGTGTGAGTTGTTCAGGTTTGTTTACCACCGAGTTACTTTTGTGGATATCCAATTTTTCTTACTTATTTGCTCTGAAGAGAGTGAAGGGGGAGTTTAATTTCTTTGCCAATACGCATCCCAACATCGCTCAGAACTGCAACAATTGTAATTGTAAATTTGTTTTATTTTAATTGGATATAACACTTGTTGTTTATCACCTGTGTGTATCGTCCCACAAGATTGCAAATAGTTTGACAATAAGGATGGCTAGTTAACTCTTAAAGTGTTTGCTTGTACAGATGCAACAATGACATTCTAACCTACCTCATTTCATGGCAAATCCATTTTATGTTTACAAAAGAAATCAGAGGCAATACAACAGTTCCAGCACTGATAATCTACCTCATTTGAGAATAACCCCAAAAAAAATAATAAATAAATACATTTTTTAGCTGCTTAACTGTTATTTAAGTTTTGAAGGCAATTTTATTTTTATAATCAGTATTTACATTTTGACTGAAGGTTTATTTGAATTGCTGCTGTTTGTTCATATTTGGACTTAAAATCTGAGATGACTTTTATTAGGTGACAATATTGTGCAGGCTCCTGAAGAGTTACAAGGTTAAGTTACTTTAGCTATTGTTAAAGTGTTAAACAATTAAGTTATACTTTTACTTAAGATTAACAGGGAAAACCCTAACTAGGCTACTTTTGTGCTTAAATACTGTGTCACGCTGGATACAATGCTGTGTCACTACTAATGCACAATAATGCTGCTTGAGCTGGCACCTTGTGGCAATAAATTCACACTTCGAATTAGTTAGTCTGTCACCAAAGGCCCATTGGAAAAGGAGGATGGAAAATGTCATTAATTTTGTTTGCATTAAAAATGTTGCTGTCTACAAGCTGCAATCACCAATAAAATGTTCAGCATTTTTTTACCTTTATTGTCATAAATATAATTATCGCAAACTTCCTTGAAATATTGTGATATAATTTTGAGACTACAGCTGCTTCACTTAACAGGCAATGCAACTAGGAACACAATTAAGAAACAGTCTTGCAATGTAAGATAAATTAAGATTTTTTTATTCAAGGTTGGACTTTCATTGGATCAATATTTGATCTATATGTGCCAAAGGTTTTGTTTCAATAATTAGTATTTTAAGAGATAGTAGGGTTATGGTTTGTCACATTAGGGAAGGCTTTCAATATTCACATACTTATAAACATGCAAAGCAACACCATACTTGGGATTTTTATTATAAATGAGCTGTTTGACGTAAACCTTTTTTTCCCCAAAAGAAATGCTTTTCAAGCATGTGAACAATTTGAGTACCAATTGGAGTAAGATATATATATATATATATATATATATATATACACATCACTTGAGCAAAATGTCAACAGTTTTATAGGTTCTGACTACTTTTATAAAGCACAGGTATAATGAGTAGTATGCACTATGTAGTAAGACATCACTATCTATACTAAAAAAAGGCAAAGCCCTGACTGTCTGACTCCCTCACTCACTCATCACTAATTCTCCAACTTCCCGAGTAGGTAGAAGGCGGAAATTTGGCAGGCTCATTCCTTACAGCTTACTTACAAAAGTTAAGCAGGTTTCATTTCGAAATTCTACGCATAACGGTCATAACTGGAACCTACTTATGTACATATATACAGCCATAGCCTGCAGCTCGGTCGCCGTGAGAGGCAGAGTTGCGTCCCCCATCATCATGCCTCCCACGTAATTGAGTGCCTGCCCATATAAGGCCGTCCATCAGCAGAAATCCAATAGACACGCTGCCGCTAAATATTCGCGGGTGAAGGACTGTGCTTATGCAAACGAAGACGAAATGGTCAGGGATAGACTAGTGTTTGGCACAAACTCAGCGAAAGTGCGAGAGAAACTTTTAAGTGCCGGGTCTTAGCTAACATTAAAGAAAGCCGTGGACATCGCAAGATCACACAAGAGAGCACAAGCACAGCTGAGAACCTTTGATGCATGTACTCCGAGTGGCTCACGTGAACTGACTGTGAACGCAGTACACAGAGAACAAGCAAGAGCTCCAAAGAGCGCTGAACAAAAAACGCATTACACAATTGAGAAGGCAGCAAAAGAATATGAAGCGAGTGACGCATAAAAGCATATTCATAAGCGCAGCTACTGCGGAAACAAAGCACGGTGTAAAACTTAAGCTTAAATTAAGTTCATACACAGGCTGCCGCTGGCGTTTGTCATGCCTACGACGAATACGATATTCGCGAGATACAAGTTTAATGAGAAGAAGCATGGTATAAATTAGACTTTTGATCACTTTGTAACTGAGTTAAAACTGCTGGCGAAGGACTGCGCTTATGCAAACGAAGTTGAGATGATCAGGGATAGAATAGTGTTTGGCACAAACTCAGCAAAAGTGCGAGAGAAACTTTTAAGTGCTGTGTCTGAGCTAACATTAAATAAAGCCGTGGACATCGCAAGATTGCACGAGATAGCACAAGCACTGCTGAGAACCTTCGATGCAAGTACTCCGAGCGGCTCACGTGAACTGACTTTGCAGGACTGGGAAAGGTAAACCCATGCATGCAGTGTGTGATATCTCAGATAAAGAGGAAGACGAGCTGCTTATTGATGCAGTAGGAAAGGAACAACCCTCAGACTCTGAACAAGCCATTGTAGACATATCAATAGGAAAGCAAGGTGTAAAGCTTAAGTTTAAATTACGTTCATAGACACGCTGCCGCTAAATAATCACAGGCAAATCCACAACTTAATACCGGGAATACCTGTTAAACATCTTATTCACGAGTACCGATTTGGGTAGTGATCACTTCGATGAATGAAACCTGTTATCTTTACAATGGTTGACAACGAAGATGAGATGGTCAGGGATAGACTAGACAAACACAGAATGTAACTTGAACACAACACATCCTCCAAATACGAACCTGATTGAAAGAAATAATGATAATCAAATCCTTGATGACAGCAACACTCATAACAGTCACAAAACAATTACATTGACAATCATGTTACGTTATTTTTTAAATGTTTCCTTTTCTTTTTCATAACTTCTTTAACACACTACTTCTCTGCTGCGAAGCACGGGTATTTTTCTATTATCTTATACTTGGGGATATCTGTTCTCGGACATGTTTTGGTCTAGGCCACAGGTCTTGCCAAATATTTTATTTTGTCTAGATTGAGACTAGCTGGCTTTTTCAACATTATACAGGGTGAGCCAAAATGAAGTACCACATTTCTCAAGGTCATTGCATGAGGTAGAGGCAGCTGAGTGGGTTGGGGTAGGGGTCCTTTGATAGGTGAACCCTTGTAGTTTTCAGTTGGCAACATGCCTTGGCCCGGTGAGCATCATGCTTTCCCTGTCAAAGCGTTTTTCAAAAACAACAAATTCATCATCACTACGCAACATGCCTTCTGAACACACTTCAGTATTCCTCCTAACGGTCGATGTCCCAAAATTGGAAAACAATTCTTTAGTAGGTGGCTAAATTTAGACAGATGGGTACAACATTGAACAGAAAATCTTCAGGCCATCCTCAGACTGTACGAACACATGAAAACATCCCAGCTGTAATGGGCATCAATTTTGCAGTTTCCTAGACGTGCAGCATGCAAACATGCTTCTGCCTGCCAACATGTCTTTGAGGAGGATTTTGCATGAGGACCTTAACTTCCATCCATACAAAATGATGGTAGTGCAGGAACTCACTGAGAGAGACTGGGAGATTAGTAGAGAGTTTTGTGTGAACATTCTGCAACCCGTTCATCGAGATGCCATTATCATGTGCAGCAACGAGGGACATTTTCATTTGAATGGTTGCACAAATAAGCAAAAAACTTTCTCTATTGGACTGAAATCAACCCATGTGAACTTCATCACAGATCCCTGCACAGTGAGTGTGTTACAGTTTGGTGCACCATTGCAGAATTTTCCATTACAGGTCCTTACTTTTTTGAGGGGTGTTGGGGGCAATAGTCACCATCACTTCAGAATGTTACACTGAAATGCTAGAGAACTTTTTGCTGTCCCAACTGGAAGAAATAGATGTGGTGGATGCCCAACTCAACAGGATGGAGGTTTGTTATTTGTCATTTTTAGATACAGATTGTCAACTCCAAGCTGGCCCCACCTTGTCTTTGTGCACAATCCATGTTGGTGACAGTAGTCCATCACCACACTTCAGTGCTTGCTGTGCTGATGTCCTCATTAATTCTATTTAATATACAGTGGGAACGGAAAGTATTCAGACCCCCTTCAATTTTTAACTTTGTTATATTGCAGCCATTTGCTAAAATCATTTAAATAATTTTTTTTCCTCATTAATGTACACACAGCACCCCATATTGACAGACAAAAAAAGAATTTTTGAAATTGTTGCAGATTTATTAAAAAAGAAAAACTGAAATATCACATGGTCCTAAGTATTCAGACCCTTTGCTGTGACACTCATATATTTAACTCAGGTGCTTTCTATTTCTTCTGATCATCCTTGAGATCACCTTCATTTGAGTCCAGCTGTGTCTGATTATACTGATTGGACTTGATTAGGAAAGCCACACACCTGTCTATATAAGACCTTACAGCTCACAATGCATGTCAGAGCAAATGAAAATCATGAGGTCAAAGGAACTGCCTGAAGAGCTCAGAGACAGAATTGTGGCAAGGCACAGATCTGGCCAAGGTTACAAAAAAAATTCTACTGCACTTAAGGTTCCCAAGAGCACAGTGGCCTCCATAATCCTTAAATGGAAGACGTTTGGGACGACCAGAACCCTTCCTAGAGCTGGCCGTCCGGCCAAGCTGAGCTACTGAGGGAGAAGAGCCTTGGTGAGAGAGGTAAAGAAGAACCCAAAGATCACTTTGGCTGAGCTCCAGAGATGCAGTCAGGAGATGGGAGAAAGTTGTAGAAAGTCAACCATCATTGCAGCCCTCCACCAGTCAGGGCTTTATGGCAGAGTGGCCTGTCGGAAGCCTCTCCTCAGTGCAAGACACATGACAGCCCGCATGGAGTTTGCTAAAAGACACCTGAAGGACTCTGAGATGGTGAGAAATAAGATTCTCTGGTCTGATGAGACCAAGATAGAACTTTTTGGCCTTAATTCTAAGCGGTATGTATGGAGACAACTAGGCACTGCTCATCACTTGTCCAATACAGTCCCCACTTTGAAGCATGGCGGTGGCAGCATGATGCTGTGGGGGTGTTTTTCAGCTGCAGGGACAGGACGACTGGTTGCAATCGAGAGAAAGATGAATGCGGCCAAGTACAGGGATATCCTGGACAAAAACCTTCTCCAGAGTGCTAAGGACCTCAGACTGGGCCGAAGGTTTACCTTCCAACAAGACAATGACCCTAAGCACACAGCTAAAATAATGAAGGAGTGGCTTCACAACAATTCTGTGACTCTTCTTGAATGGCCCAGCCAGAGCCCTGACTTAAACCGAATTGAGCATCTCTGGAGAGACCTAAAAATGGCTGTCCACCGTTTACGATCCAACCTGAGAGAACTGGAGAGGATCTGCAAGGAGGAATGGCAGAGGATCCCCAAATCCAGGTGTGAAAAACATGTTGCATCTTTCTCAAGAAGACTCATGGCTGTATTAGCTCAAAAGGGTGCTTCTACTAAATACTGAGCAAAGGGTCTGAATACTTAGGACCATGTGATATTTCAGATTTTCTTTTTTAATAAATATGCAACAATTTCAAAAATTCTTTTTTTTGTCTGTCAATATGGGGTGCTGTGTGTACATTAATGAGGAAAAAAATTAATTTAAATGATTTTAGCAAATGGCTGCAATATAACAAGAGTGAAAAATTGAAGGGGGTCGGAATAATTTCCATACCCACTGTACTTCAGGTAAAAAGTTACATTATTTTTTTAACAAAATGTACTGTTAAAAGCCATAAGGAGAATGTCAGAACTGAACAGTACATATCTGCTGATTATTATATAATATGTTTCAAACTACTCTGGCTGAGAATGCTCAGAAATAAAACTTAAAGTAATTTCAGAAATGTGAATTATAAATAACACTGAAATCGCTTTAAAAAATAAATATGGCATCATCTTATATACTGATGACTTAGGAGCAATGAGTTGGATTTAAAAGCATTCTTCATACACTAAAGGACAGTTTAGTTTATTACCAAACATTAAAAGCAACAGTAATTCTAACCAGATCTATTCTGTGAGGCTATGAGAAAGAAATTAATGAAGGTTAGTATAACATTCAAAAGAAGAAAGCAGCCCTCACAATTTGGTTACTGAGAACAATAGATGAAAGAAACAACCAAATACACAACACATATGCATCAATGGATAACTAATGGTTATGATGGTGGCATCATATTATATTGGTTGTGTTTTCCCAAGCTGAAATTCCAAAATACTCTAAAACCTGAAACTTTGAGTATCCATAGGACGCCATGCCACAAATTGGAAGCTCCACATTAGGCGTCTCTTTTATAACACTTCACGTAAACAAAAAAGTGGATGTGAATAAAATATGTACAGATTCAAAACACATTTATTTTTTCACAGCAGGATGGGGCAAGTACTGCTAAGCAACGAAACGCAGTTTACTAGTTTTGCCTAAAAGCAACACGATTACTGCATGGCATCTTTAAATTTGCAGATGACTTGTACGTTACTGGAATGACACTACTTTGAAGCTGTTTTTATTGACCCTTTCTGGTTAGCTGCTCTTATTGCCATGTGAGTGCAGTAAATTGCTCTGATTATGTTGAGAAAATTGTACACCACTGCAGGTTGCCTTTTTATGTTACCCAATTTTTATGTTTGCATACATGTTTTATATATGAGCACCCACAATCCATGAAAACATAATGTAGTGCCATGGTTGATTAAAGACTTCCAGCATAGCACACGTGACAGAATGAGGGATGCGCGAGATATTCCTGACCTGTTGGACAGCTCCCCGAGAAGCGTTATCAGGTAAACAGTATAAACAAGTTTAAAAAAAATAAACATTTTTTCCTTGCAAATACCGTAGATCCCGGAATATAAGCCGACTCGGTATATTAGCCGACCCCCTTCTCCACATACTAAATTACATGTATTTGCCGATGACCGGTATTTAAGCCGACCCCCTTCTCCAAGCAAAATTTTCTACTTAAAAGTGTCTCTTCAGGTATATTTATCATGTTTATCGACGAGAATTTGAGACTGCTGGCATTTTTGATGGAAACCAGGAAGTGATTGCGGAGAAGTTTGGTAAAATGAAACCTTTGTGTTGAAACTATATAATACGGTACATTGGCGTGTGAATTTCCGGAGACTCGTTATAAATTTGATTAACTTAAATACGCAATACAGTGGACCCTTGACTTACGAACTTAATTCGTTCGCGAAGGCTAACCCATAATCCGTTCCAAACCTCCCACTGCAACACTTACTAAAACTTTTCATAATAAAAAAAGGTTGTATAATGTGCATAATTTACCAGAACACCAATAATTTTTCTAATGTACTAACCAAAAAGTTATAAAAAGTACCTAGCCTACCAGAAGTAGCTAGATTAAGCTAGGAGCATGGCGGCGCACATGGTCGCAGTGGCTCAGGGCTCTCCTTTTCAGTGCACTTTTTTGTTGTTTTTGTACTTTTTTTTTCCTTGTTTGTGCACGATCGGTTCGGCGAACATCCACTACACCCGTCAGACCCTTATAGACATCGGTGTCCAGAGCCAGACATCTGTTTTGAGTGTTTTTCATCACACGCACAACATCCCAGACAACATAGCGAGACCAGCGGGCTCTCCGTGGATTGTTGTTGGGTCTAGGAGAAGACACAGACGGAGGAGGGAAAGAAAGCAGAAGCGGGGCCACAGATCCAGCGTTATGCTAAGGCTAAAAAAACAACCATACAAGCCAAGCCCTATACAGAACTTTTTTTCTGCACTGAAGGAGCTGCTTTTAATCTCATTCTAGATGTGTATAGTGACAATAAAAGGCATTCTATTCTAGAAACAACAATTTCATACTGTACTCACCATTTAATTTGACATCTTTGGGCTGCAGGAAGGGAGGAGGAGGAGAATGAAACGGAAGGTGGTTATTGTTTAGAAGGAACCTCCTTATGCAAATCTTTTCTTTGTAAAATTGTCGAGATGGTGGATTTCGACATGCTGTACATATTAGCGAGATCGGTCGCACGAACAGCACTCTCATATTTCCACACAATTTCCATCTTCGTTTCGATTGTGATCGCTTTCTTTACCTTCTCTTCCTTCCTTAGCAATTATGTGTCTTGCTTGCATGGTCTTACTGATTTATATTTGATGAATGAATGAATATATATATATAGGTAAATCACTGCAATGACCGAAATTACATCCACAAACACATGTATCTGGGCTCCAACTGACGCTACCAACACTCTCGGTTGTTTGTTTACAATCGCGCAAGCGGATACACGTGACCACATCTGGGTCGTAACGCAAGATGTTGGTCGTAAATCAAAACAAAATTTTTTATTTCAAACTTCCCGATAATGTATTATAAATTGTATTAATAAAATCAACAACTAAAACACTTTTTTGAATAAATTCTTTATTTAATTTAAAGTACCGGCAATCAAAGTTACTTCTTCATCTGAAAGATGGCTCTGTGGTTTCGTCATTATTTACTTCCGTATTCATCGGCAAAACCGGCATTGCGCTGGAAATCTTGAATCTGAAACGATACTTGTTGTATAAACTGACCCCTAAACTCCAAGCCAAAAATCTAGGACGAAATTCTCGGCTTATATAACGGGATCTACGGTATGCAGTATTGGCACTGTTAAAAAGGAACTAAAACAGAACCTGTACATATTCATCACTTTTAATGTTTAATATGTTTGTTGCGCCAACGCATGTTATAATAACAGCACTGTGATATGACTTATTATACATGCGAGTCATCATTTAGCTTGTTTTGGTGCATTTCCCTACTTGATCAAGGGTGTCCTCAAGATATTTCATTATGTATATGCAAATATTCCCAAATCCAAAAATATCCAAAATACTTTTAAGTCCAAGGCATTTTGGAATAGGGACACTCAACCATACAGTAACATGGAGTTATGATAATAACTAAAGATTTTATTTTATTGGCTCTCCTATTAAAGGTTTATTCACGAAAGTAAAATAAGCAAGAATCCAGGGGAAAGCATGCAGATTAATGCAGAATTGACTTAACTATACAGTATGTTATGGTATAAGAAACTTTCTGAATCAGTTGAGGTCAAAAGAGAGATTCCACAGAGGTAACTGCTCTCTCTACGTAGCTGAACTAACCAGAAACTTAATTAAACGGAAAATATTCTACATAAGGAAATGGACAACAATCTCCTCAGAATAAATATGCATAACAGGGATAAACACTGAACAATACAATTGAGACTCTAGAGCTGGATGTATATCCAAGCGGGGGCAAAACAATAATATTCCATCACTTTATGTGCCTTCCTAAGCATACCTTTTAAATTTTCATTCACTCTAAGGCACTGATCAATAGGCCATTCAAGTACATCTGCTTAATAACAATACATCTTGATAATAAAGATTGCTCATTTTTATTTATTTACCTTTTTTTTTTTAAAAAAAAAAAGAGTGTTAGCATAATTATTTTGGAGCATTCCACAATATTCAGTTTAGTCCACCCTTCAGGCAAGTTAAAAGGTACTTGAATCTACTGGACTGAACCCATGCCTGTCCTCTAACCATGATTCTTTTTAGTGCCTTTACTAAACTCTGATACTCATTATAAAAAAAGACAGAGTTCCAGCAGATCCTTAAGTCTTAAAATTCCTTAAAACATAGATTTTCAAAACATAAAATCATAAAAGTATTGTTCTTTACTATAAGAGATATTCAAATTTCAGATCATGCCCAATAGAAAACTAAAACACTCAGTGACATCAATATCAAAAAAATCTATTGCCAATGATTTAAAATGCTCTACAAGATTACTGAATTATGAAGACTACGTTTGTAGGAACTTCTACTCTATTTTTAACAATAAAAGAATAAGATACAGTTTTCATAATCAGAGCTATTTATTTACTTTTGGCATTCTTTTTCAAAAAGGGCAATGCTGTTTCCAGGTGGCTCATGCCTGTTTAACAACATAAAAGCCTAGCTTTGAAAAGCAAAATTTTAAATATTGTGATATATACTGTGCACTGTGATATCTGCAAAATTTACCACATGAAGTGTTTGCCCTATTCCTCAACCCCACGTATATGCAGAAATTTAGAAAAATATTATGGGAAAATATGGGAGTCCAAATGAACTTATGACTGTCTCCACATCCAGACAATGTACAGAATCAACTGAAAAGGGTAAAAGAGGGCTGTGTTTAGAAAGAATGGGCTGAGAGTTTAAAAAAAAAAAAAATTGTTAAACTGTATAATATTATGAATACACATCTGAAATTCGATGTGCAGTTGTGGTCTTAAAAGCTGTAAGGAAAAAACTTAAAAGAAGCATACTTTTCTGGGGATTAAGCAAACTGATTAATAATTACATGATGGAAATATTTAAAATTATGAAGTGCTTAACCAAGCACACAGTGATACAGATGGAAGTTTCTGAGGATACATTTCACAAATACCTTAGGGAATACAGTATTTCTTCCCACAGAGGACGGTACATACTCAAAAAAGGCTACACATTAGTGAAAACTGAAGAACTTCGTGACCTTCATATCACAACGCTAGCAAAATTTGTAAAGCAAAGAAAAGAAAATGACAAGCTTTGTTAGGCTGAAAAGTTTTTTCTCATTCTAATTGTTCTTACAGTCTATGTTTACAAAAGATGAAGTGTATTCCCAAATTACTGCAACATCTCAAACAGTCACAAACAAACCAAAGTATTTATCAAAGGAAACTTCTCTTTAAAATAAACTTAACTTTCCAAATAAATCTGCTCATTCTTCTAATTCCATTGATGCTCTATGATTATCTGCAGATTTGAAATATTCCTACAGTATGGGCAAAGCTATATGTTCAAGAAACTCTAACCAAGCAGGGAGGCACTGTGGCGTAGTGGTAGTGCTGCTGCCTTGCATGATGGAGACCAGGGTTTGTGTCCCGTGTCCTCCCTTCATGGAGTTTCCATGTCCGAGTAGGTTTCCTCCCACATTCCAAAGCCATGCGGGTTTATGTGAATTGGTAATCCTAAATTAGTGTGTTGTAGGGGTGTGTGTCTGTGTGTTCGCCCTGCCATAGCCTTGTGCCCAATGCTAGCTGGGATAGGCTCCAACAGATCCATGCAACACTGTTCAGAGTTAGAAAATGACTGACTGTCGGACCAAGTGTAAAAATCTCCCACTATCTGAAAAGTATCCTTTTCAAATTTTAAACTATTAAACTAAGATAGATGAAAGTTACGGTATTGTTTTAGAAACTGAACTGTTCAGAAACTTTAGAAAAGAATGCATTTTGAAATTTTATCACATTTAAATCAGAAATGATCAAATAGGCTTGAGGCAATCAACATTCATTACCTTACCTCTAAAATGCATTATTTACTCCAGCTACTCGATTACAATGATAAGTTTAAAAAGGCAATTTATGCCATTGACTGGTTGCATAACCTTAAAGATTGACTGATCAACATCATTTGTAAAAATTATAAAAAAAAAAAAAATTATAAAAAAAAAACAGAATTAAAAGTTCTGCTGCATTTTAAATTAGTTATAGCATAGCACAACATTATAGCAGAAAAGGAAAATATATTCACTATCTGCTAAAAAAAAAATCTCAAAATAGTTCCTTGTATAGATGGATCCTTCCCTTTAAAAATAATCAGAAATTCTTTAGTAAACAAGGGACATGTAACACACAGAATGTGAACCTTATAAGTACATTTGCTTAAGCCTCTTTTAGTCTTTCTTTCTGAAAGGAGAAAATAGTAACTGCTTAACTATATGATAAGTCAAAGTAGCAATATTTCTAGTCCACCAATTCCAGACTGTAGTACAGGAAGCAAAGTATTTGTAAGACTGGCAGATGACTTTACATACTGAAAATGTATAAACTGCCGGATAAGCCATGTGAGAAGACATGTTAGCAGCACAATGATATGTCGACTGCACCATAGCACATGAAGGCAACATAAGCTGTGAGAATGGCAGAGACAGTGATTATACTTCACAAATATCTAACCCCAGTTTGTTACACAGGTTACAGTGAAGTATTTTGAATAATGATGAAGACGATAGTGTGTCACCTCTACCACCACACACTTGAAAAGTAACATCTGGCTCAGTGCAACTGTGAAGATTCAGTTTCAGTTTGGTTTGTAAATCGAAAAAGGACACTGATTTACCATAATTGTCAATACTTTCATAAAGTGTTTTTTCTTAGTGCAGGGGAAACCCATATTACAGTACTGACTGCCTTTATAGATGCTGCTTGGAGAATTCACCATTCTGTTCATAAGGTTGAACTAAAGATCTTTTTTTTTTTTTTAAAATGCTGGTAGTCCCCAGGTTACGGACATCCAACCTACGACTTACGAATGGGGCTGCAGCTGCAACGCATGCGCCTTAGTAACTGCCGCTCCGTCATCTTAGGCCTGGGGATGCTGCAAGCGGTGGCTGTATTGAGGCTGGAGGGGGGTGATTTTATTGTTCGCGTAGTGTAGTGTCCCTTGGGCAGCTCCCAGCGGCAAGCAGTTTCACTGCCTGCGCACCACAGACAGCTGCCCCGTTCATTCTCGGTGGGTGGCTGGCAATGCTGCAAGCGGTGACCCGGTTGTGGCGGGGGGTAGCATTGTAGTGTGCATCGGATGGCTGCGATGAGAATGGGGGCGATTCACTAACCGCCTTTGGGCGCACCGTGTTCGTTCTCTGTGGGCAGACGCTGCAAGCAGCATACTGTAGTGGAGGTGACTGAGGTGGGCTGGTGATGAACCACCCGTCGATGACCCCATTTATTCTCAATAGTAAGCCTGCTTATACTGTTTTGTACATGGCTGGAAGTTGTCTCTTGTCAGTACACCAGATGTGCTGACGACGGGTGCCTTCCTGCTGTGATAGCGTAAACAGTGCTGTGCAGAAGAGCTCATCTTAATCTTTTGTCTTCGCCCTTCAAGCATGTCTCTGAAACACAAATCTGATGCAAGCGCTGGTGATACAGTAAAGAAGAGAAAAACCATCACCATTGAAAATAAAGTAGAAATAATAAAAAGGTCAGAAAGAGGTGAAACTCCATCATTCATTGGCAGAGCACTTGCTTACAGTCGGTCAACAATAGCATTTATTAAATTTATGTACCTGTTCCGACTTACATACAAATTCAACTTAAGTACAAACCTACAGTCCCCTATCTCGTACGTAACCCGGGGACTGCCTGTACACTCTTATAGCTTAATGTGCTGGGATGTGGAAGGAAAAATCGAGGCACCTATGGAGAATGAGCAAACATTATACTGAAGGTAAGTAAAGTGAGATTCAAAGCAGCCGCGCGGACCACTGGACTACAAAGTTGCCCCTTGATCTTGCTGAATAAGGTACAAACAAATCTTGCTAAACTATTGTAATTTCTCCCTTTATGAAGTCTATATTACTTGGTGAAATACATTTATTTTTGCATTTTACTGCCTATCTGAACCACTGTACACATTACATAATTAAAATGTTTCTCCACAGCATGCTATAAAAGCAGGATTGTAGTTATTCTTAAACTACCAATTTTATTTCAACCAAATTCCACCTATTTGGCAATTCCAACAGAGATCAAATGTATTTTTTTTCTGTGCTAATACCAAATGAAACACAGAACCCAGTCCCTAAAACAAAAATGAGATGCTCATTCATATCAGAATAATTCTGATGCAGTTGTAATTCTATAACTGCAACTTATGTGAGAACACTCAGATAAGATTTAATTTTTTCACATCACTATTTGAGATATAGAATATCAGCTCGAGTCTGTAGCAAACAAAGACAGATCAGTTTGTTTTGCTCTAATATGCAAATATAGCTTCTGTCCTTAAAGACTAGGGCAAGATTCACCTGAAATAGCACGGACACACAGAACAAACAGAAAGCAAAATATCTTTACTGCTAACAGCTCAAAAACAACTTACTTGTTTGCAGATGTGCAAAGTTTAATTGCTCAAAGTAATATAAACCAAGGTTAATATTTACTGCTGATTTTTAACATACTATTTGCAATTTTAATAAGAAGCCTCACCCCTGCAAACTTCAAAAACAGGATTGGTTTGATATCCTGATAAATATAGAAAGATGTCCTTAGCTTTCATAGATTTTTAAAGATCACAAGTCAAAGTAGCCTATTTTTTTCATTTTGACTTCTTTAAACTTGTTTTTTTCAACCCCAATTAATAAGGTGTAAATAATGCCAAATTACTTGTCAGTAAAGTAAAAATGTGATCATAAAAAGCAAAGGTAGTTATGTGTAACTTGGCCTCAGGGCATGCAGCTTATGAAACCATTAACAGATCAATAAAGTATTTGATTGAAGAATTCAGATTTTGTCTTCGAAGCTTACATCAACAGATACAAAGATACTACTGGCAATACCAAAAAAAATCTTTGAAAATGACTAAGTCAAGTAAGCCACTGAAAAAAGAAACAACACAATTTTGTTTAAAGTCCCAAACCCAAACTGGAGCTAAAGTGGACTGCAAGTACTGTAATAACTATACTGAACGAATTCAAGTATGAATAATACATGGTAACGTGAAAATAACGCTTTAAATTTTCAACTAAAACAGCACATTAAAAAAAATTTAAAAACACACAAAAATTGTTAAATGCTGGTCATCATTAAGCTGAAGAAGAGTATGGCAAAAAATGAAACCTTAAATTTTTTTTTTTTCATTTATGGAAGATTTGAGTCTTATTTAAAATTTCCTAACACAGAAGTAACTTTCAACAAGAAAAGGGATGGCTGTCCTCAATTTGCAAACTGAAAATAACATATATATTTTAATATCAATGAGAAAAGGGGCAAGACGTGAAAATGTCTTTCCTCGCAGAGTTTTCTGTACCTTTTTTATTTTTGCAATTTCTTTTTACTTTGGCAGTCCTCACTGTTCTACTCTGTTGCCTCCACATTCCTTTCACATCATTTACTTTATCTTCTACAGTTCTCTTTACAACAGTTTCTGTTCACTCACTGCTCTCCCTTATACCTAAGGCATGCTTTTATCATGACTGACTTTTCTTTTTAAAAAAAAAAAAAAAAAGACAGTTTAGCTTACAGAGTACACCAGCCAGCTTCTTCCCTGCACTTTAACTACTGGTCTCCGGTCTCCAGAGTCTTGACCTCCAAGTGTGCACTAATAGCCCTAAAATCACCCATTACAGACAACCTGCTTATTCTTCACAGTGCAGCATAGTCATCGCTGCAGGATATGAAGGCGTGATGGACAGCTGTGGTGTTTTCTTCCCCTGGCCCCAGACAAGACACGTGCCTTGTGTAGTCCATGCTGAAGCAGGGCGAAGAATACTCGGGAGCTGTTAGTTGGGGATAAGCTTTATCTTCATCCTGTGCTTTTTTGCACTGGTTCCATTCTGCTATTTCTGTTTCAAGTTCTGAAATAAACTATGTGTTGCCACTTTTAACTGCTATTGTCTACTTGTGAACACTGCATTTTACATCCAATCTGAACTAATTCCAGACAACTAACTTGTCCTGGGGGCCCACTGTGGCTGCATGTTTTTGTTCAAACCAGATTCCTAATCAGTGACAACACCTGATAGCACTGATCTCATTTAATTAGCAGGTATTATTTATCTTTTATTATATATTCAGAAAAGCACAGCAGCATGATTTTTACATTTATAAGAAACTTAAGAAATATTTCAGTTTTTGCTATGGATTTAAATGCTTAACTCTCTTTTTATTACATTTTGCCCTTTCTCTGTGTAGTTTGCTCCCTTCATTGAATCTTAATAATGACAATTAAAAACAAGCAGAGCAGAAACCCAAGCAAACAACAATCAATCGTGAAAGGCTGCAACTACTTTAGCATCAGCCCCACAAAATAGTAAATAACGAATTAAACAATTAGAACACCTAGAAAAGTAGAATGACAATCAAGATAAAAATACTGTCAAAAAGAAAAAAATACATGTAACTGCTTAGTACATTTTAATACTTTTTTTTTTTTAAACAAACTTCATTTTCTAATTTGTATATTGTTCCCAAAAAAGGGAATCTGAGAAACAACAGTTCACTTAATTAGCAGAGAAGTCCAATTAAAAACAGAGGCTGGTTGGAACAAAAACCTGCAGCCACAGTGGGCCCCCAAGACCGAGTTTGAGAACCCCTGACTTAATATAATATCCTTTCTTTGGAACAAGTGTATTCGTAAAAGAAGCTGCGCTCGTCATATTCTTCTCCTTAATACTATAATGCCCCTTCCAAGATACAAGGAGCAAAACTGTACTGACACCTCTGCAGAAATCAAATAGATTTATTTCTAGGAATAAAAACAAAAACAATAAAGCAATCAATAACTAATTACAATCCTCATACTGTTACAGCCATGGGAAGTACTGCCACTTAGGTCCTTAGCCTAAACTGCATCAAAACAATTTTGACTGGTGCAGAGTGACAGATGGAAGAAAAGGTCACAATGAAGTGGAACATGCTGACAAAAAGTAAACTTGTGCTTTTTAATTATGACAACTGTCAAAATGTAAGTGCAAAAATATAAACTATGGTCTATATTTTTTGAGGGGTTTTCAGCAGCTAAATACATATAAAATAACGTAATGATCCTAGCTGGGCAAACATTTAAATTTACTATAACATCTACAGGATTAAACTATGTTCACTGTTATATGACAGCACACTAATACAGACATTTGTAATGAAGCAAAGCATTTTGCTCAATTATTTTCCAGTCCTACTTATTTCAATACAGCCACATGAGGAAAAAGAGCTATATTCTCACTACGTGAAAACTACGTGTTTTTTTTTTTTTTTTAATCATCCATTCACCCATTTTCTGACTTGCTCAATTCCTTTAAAACAAAATTAATGTGCACCAGAGTTTCAAAAACTTTTTTTCTGGCAATCTTAGTGGCTGCTGGGTTTTGTTCCATAAAAACAGTTACTCAGTTGGCAGATAATATAATTTATGTAGCTTAAAGAGAGGCCTCACCTCTTCCCGTTACAACTCTACAGAGGCAAAAATACCCAGCACAAAGCGTTCTTTAAAAAGTAATCAACATTTAAAAAAAAAAACAATTAATACCTCAATCATTTTCGATTAGTTAGATCACTTGAAGATTTCACTTATGATTTTTGCAGAAAATACATGAACTGTTTTAACTTAAATGAAGAGAAAATGCTGCATGCATCTTTAACTGGGTATATTAAACTATTTACTGTAATATAAACATGAAATATAAAAATAAAACAAATAAAACATACTATATAAACTACAGATTTAGAATTTTTTTATCATATATATGGCAAATTATACTTCCAAAAAGCAAACTTGTATTTAAAATTTGATTCTAACAGTTCTTAATATATTAATGGTAACTATTTTCTCTATATTACCAATCCTCGATATTCACTTTCTGTAATGTTCAATTATAAAATCGAAGGGCGTCTGCTTCCAGGATTTGGTATTCTCCTCAATATCATGTAAATTCTAGATATAAAACTTATAGTAATAATATCATTTTTAAAATTTAAAGATTAAGACAATAAACAAATGTATACAGCCAACACTTGACCCTGATTCAGGAAGTACAGTAGTTGGATAGTATTTATTCAACTTCTAGCCAGCTTAATTAGCTCAGGGTTGTACCAGGCTGGTGCATAACCCTGAAATACTGGGCCTAAAGACACAAGCCCAACCATGGATGAAGCATTGTTTGTTTATAGAGCATACTGAGACTCATGCGTACACTAATAATGGGCTAATTTTGAATTGTCAATTAACACACATTCATCTTTGGAACATTCAACTTAGGGGGAGGAACTCAGAATAAATCTATGCATTCATAGAGAGAAGGAGTAAACTCCACACAGGCTGAAGCCTGAAGTGGCAGCAGCACTGCAGTAGCATGCTGTTATTAATTTAATGTTATTTTTTCATAAATTATCATTCTAATTTAGATATCCTGTTATGAGATGTTAAGATGTAGCTTCGGTAACATTTAATAACTTTGTTTAATAAATAATTACCAAACATTTACAGATTACTTTTTCATGTACATTCAGATCATTATATTTGAATGCCATTAAAAGATAATATATGCAAATATACGTTCCAGGGATTATAACCTTGTTTTTCTAGATGTCCAAATGTGTAATCACTTTATTAAATAAACACCCCAACCAAAATGTTACTCATTACAAATCTTGTTTTTAGTAATGACAAAGAATAATTTTTAGTTTGATGTTTTTTGAGAATAGTGGAGTTGGCAAAGTGTCTGACACAATTTGGCTTCTATGGGAAAGAACACTGAACAAAAACAGCAAACAATATCAAAACACTCATGTAAAAAATTCTTAACTTTTTCCCACATGTCAGATAGCAAATCATATTCTCACAATGTCTCAAACATATGTATGGTTGCTAAAATATTGTTAAACCAACCACTTTCGAAATTCCTCTCATAAGTGAGTAGGGAGTGGGTTCAATCAGGATTGAGCTTTTGAACTGAAAACCTGTCTCTCTTTAGTTATAAAACCACACCTTATTTTTGTGCTTGTTAACAGCAGTTTGTGAAACTACACTGTTGAACTTGCCTTCTACTTTTTGAAGCACCTTGGATATATGCATAAATACGAGGCACACTTTCTACCTAATATTTTCACTTGCTTTTCATCCCTAATTACTTAACGCTCCACAATTTTGATATGAAATTAAGCACCATGGTAGCTAAGAAGTGAGATTATTTCTGGGAAGGACTCCTGACCAACAGATGAAGAGGCAGGTGGCTCTTCAATATAAAACATCATTCTCATCTGAGTGTGCTCCCAGCCTTTCACAAAAGTATTTTCTAGAAGTGGTTTGTTAAACAATACTTTTGCAAAAATACACGTGTTTGGGACATAAGTGAGCATAAGACTGGATATCCGATATATGAACTTTGAGACGCGAGTAAACTTTGTTTTTTGATAATGCTTACTGTTTGTTCAGCATCACCACAGAACCCTACTGTGTCACAATCTCTGTTATCATTGTTCTCTATAAAGACATGAGATTAAAAATTTAGCACAAACACTAAAAAAATAAACAGAACAAGGTAAATCACAAATAGAAAAAAAAGAATTTTTGTGTGAAGTATTAATAATAAGTGTGGAAAAGTAACAGAATTTAAAATATATGTAGAAAACTGTTCTTTTCATACGATTGGTTGTGTGAACACTGTTCAAATCCCTCACTTTCTATATGTATTTTGGAACTAGTGCATCCTTGAAGATTAACCAAAGCCAATAACAACAGTCAAATGAAGAGTACAGTGAAATTCTTACTCACATGTGCTAATCAACATGTAACATTGTCTTGAGCCTTGATTAGTGAGTACTAAAAATGTACTGTCAGGAGCTGTCTAGAAAATAAAACAAATGATTTCACTGATGGGCTGAGAAGAGAAAAATGCAAATTTGACAGCCAAATGTTTGACAGGTTCTTGTGTTTCTCTAAAATGGATTAAAGTGCATCTTTATTAATGAAGCATTGCCTGAAAAGCAGATACTCAAGATGAACAAGTTCTCATCTGATTATACAATAAAAGGAAAAACACAACACTCACATGCTAGCTTCATGCTCAATGTTCCCAAAGACACTAAACTGGTAATTTGAAACATCAATACTAGGTTAATACCTCATGTGTAAGTACATTCAACCGGAGAAAAGGAAAAAAAGACCACTCTGAGAAAGTGTTTACTCTCTCTTTAAAACAATTTAAAGTCATTACATTGTAACAATAAGAAGTTAATGTTCAACACCTGAACTACTTAGCTCAATTAAGCAGAGTGCACACCTAACCTTAATATACATATTATGATAAATATTATAATATTAGAATAATATACAAAGTTTCCACTATCACTACTCAAGTCTCAATTTTTGCTGCAGGTGTATGGGTATGACGTTAAACTGCATCTGGCCCTCCAACTTCAAGGGAAATCATGGGGGTTGGTGGCAGGATTGACACTCCAGCCACCGTAAAAAACCTTCACGCAGCTCTGAGACGACAGACAGGACTCCTTTCTGCTCTCTGTGGGAGTAGCTCTGCTGTGAAGGCTGCTCGCATTATGAAAGGGATGGGGAAAAGCCCTTAAGAGCACCATCCCCGGAAGAATCAAAACAATCAAAAAGCCAATGAAGTCAGGCCTATTGGAGATAAGAAGCCCACTGCACACCAGCACTCGTGTCCCAATTTCAGGCAGTCCACACAGAAAGGCGCATGGAAAGTTTTGTCTCTCTGGCATGATGATCATCTTCCTCTGCTATCGAGCGGAGCTTCATAAACTCCGCATTTCAGTGGCGGCACAGTCTGAGGTGCACAGACCTGGGACTGGGCAGATCTCTTCAGGTGGGTAAACCTTTTATTGGTCTGGTCACTCTAATGGCTGTCATACTCAGGGAGTTGCTGTTGCTGCAGTGTATCAGATCCTAAGATAAGTCTTTTCAACAAGCTTATCATGAGAGTGTAGCACTCTCTGGGTGCCTTGTCTGTTGTCTCAGTATATGATCCGACCGTGGTGAGTGATGTCTCAGTGAGGGAGAAATTTTATTCACAACTTCGCTCAGTGGTTGATGGGTGCGCGTGAGGTGACACTCCTCTGGTCATGGGTGACTTCAATGCAACCACTGACACTGGCAGGGCTGCCTATAAGGACTGCGTTGGTACACATGGGTCTGGTGACCGTGGTGAAAGTGGCTCCATGCTCCTTGACTTTGCCAAAGGTAAGAGGCTGTTGATTGCTGAATCCTGATTCCAGCACCCTGAGTGGCATCGTTGGACTTGGTACTCCAATACTGGTGGTGCGGTAAAGGACATCGACCGCATCCTCGTGGGCAGACGCTGAAGGCTTTTACAAAACTGCAGGGTCTACAGAAGTACAAAATTTGTGAATTCTGACCACAGACTTGTTGTTGCTACTCTGAAAATCCTTCATAGGTCCAGTAGGCTATCACCACTAGGAAAATGGATGTGGACCATTATGTTCAAATCTGTGAATACTGTTTCTGTACTACTGGATAATACCAAGTACCATACTTTGTGTTAAGTGCTACCCGACCCAGTTGTTAGTCGCTGCGCGCTTCTTAAACTGACTTCCTCTGCACTAAGAGGAGGCGCCAGTGGCGATGCTATATTGACCCTGCTAGTGTATGTTTTACTCGTAGTTAGCCAGCGATGCGCTGGCGTTCAGGATTTGTTCCTGCCTCACACACAAAGCTTGCTGGGATGGGAGCAACCCTGAATGGATGGCATAATTGAACATATACAACAAAGATTTTTTTAAAGTTCTGAACACTCTGTGGTCTGTTTATAACTAGTTTTAGATGTTTATAGTGTGGTGATTGGTTAGGTGGAGAAAGAAAAAGGAAGGATAGGAGATGAGGGTTTGGTACGTCAGACAGACAGCACGCATGCAATAAAGAAAGCTCAATCGGAAGAACATCCATTGAATTCTGTGTTCATGTCTCCAACCACTAGATCACAAACCCAACATTTACACAATAAGTTAAACCTGTGCGATACCCATTCATACATCCAGTTTTTTGGAGCCTCGTCACATCTGCTATAAAGTTCTCTACACTGAACGTACACCTGGGGACCCCTTACTGCGAGGGAGCAGCACTACCGCCAGACTACCATGCATGTTTAATACCTGTTGTAATGTTTTTCACCCTGAAAATTATATCAAGTATATATCTTAGCATTCTAAATTTTCAGAGAGCAGGAATATCATGAAGTGAACGTATTCTTTGCGGTGATCGCCACCGGCGCCTCCTCTTAGTGCGGAGGAAGTCAGGTTAAGAAGCACATAGCGACTAACAACTGGGTCGGGGAACACAACACAAAGCATTTAATATGCTAAATTAACTTATGACAGGGTTTGAGAAAATCTGGTAAATTAAACACTGATTTTAGGATGAAGTTTAGTTTACAATATTCTACTTTAATTATAAAATAAACTGAGAATAAAGTGTAAATGTCAACTTTAATCTTGACATAAGCGTCAAGATTAAAGTGGAAATGTCGAGAATAAAGTCAACACATTGACTTTATTCTCGACATATACTTTTTTTTTTCTTCCCTGTATCTGGATTTTTTTTTTCTTCACCGTGGCCCTAATATGATTCCATAGGGCTATACCACAAATAACATTATAAATGCAAGTTGCAGTTTTATTATTTATGTATATAGCTTAGCTTGAAGCAAGGTCCATATTAATGCAATTTGCCTAAATGATGGTTTAGTTGGTAAAGATGTCATCACCAAGTTGCACTTGTTTTATTTCATTTTTATTTGGTTAATACTGTGTAATACACCTGGGCTTGAAGTCTTGAAGTAATAGTAGTATTACTGGAAGCTGCACTATTATTTTATTGTTATTTTTTATTAGTTTAAATATTATGCAGTTTAATGATGGTAAAGTTGTTTAAAAAGTCACTTTAACATGTCAGTGGACAGAGATTGTTAACATTAACAGAAAGTTTTACTAAGTCTAAATGCCTCTTTGGATGGTTGAAAATATGTTGTCAAAATTTTAGTTTAAGTTGTTTGCAAAATTTGTTCAATAAAAAGGTTCTATATTTTGACTGCATCTGTCATGCAATGTGATTCGTTCTCTTCATTAGTGCCACCCCCTTGAAAACTATCACTTTATGGGGCCATGCAAACCTGTATTAATACTTGTGTGCACATTAAAATGTAGATTATTCTTAGCCAGTCTACTGCAGTAATTGCAGTGGAAAATGTGGTTATCATCCACTCATGCATGGGGGGGGAATGTTGAATACCGTAAAATCTGTATAATTTTGAAAAATACCGTGATATAAAATTTTGGTCATACCGCCCAGCACTAGTTACAGTATAATGTTGATGTGAAGTGTAGGATTTGTGAAGACTGAAGCCCAAATATCCAATAAACACTTACACAAAAGTTGTAACAAAACAAGAATGCTTTTAATCAAGAATAAAACTGAAGAAAGAAATTGCTGAATTGACATGTTCCTGAAGTCCAGCTATAAGTCGGTAGAAAGTAAAAGACATTTGCATACATGTTTGTTTGCGCATATCATTATCAACCAGTTGTCACTCAGATCTACACAGTTGGTGCAGTGGAAAAGCTATCGCTTACCGCTTAAGAAATAGGTCGGAATCTCACGTTGTCTTTGCATTTAGAACTTGAGCTATTATTATTATTATTATTATTATTAAACCTCAAGTAAACTTTTTTCATGTTGTCTTTATGGGGTGTTGTGTGTAGAATTCTGAGGAAAAAAATGCATTTAATCCATTTTGGAATAAGGCTGTAACATAACAAAATGTTGGAAAAAGTGATGCGCTGTGAATACTTTCCGGATGCACTGTATATATGTTTTGTCTGTGGCACAACAATATCATTTAAACTTTTTCACTCCACATCTCTTTGGTACTATAAAATACATGGGTAGATCAAAAAATCATCATAGTGTGTTAGCTTTCTCTGTCTAAGTTGCTGCAAAACAGGTCCAAACTAGACAGGTAATTGCTGATGTTTTAAACAGTTACAAGTCCGCTCTTTCCATATGAAATAATGAAGAGCAAAACTCTGTTTTTTTGTGGACTGGATGTATTATCAGGAACAAACATCCATTACCAGCTTTCATCAGGGTTAGGAAACAATGTTTTGCCTCAAAAAAGTAACTGTGAATGGATTAAAAAATTCAAGAATGACTGAATGACTGCTACAACTTAAAAACTGCCAGGTCTCTCATCCAAGTCCACTACTTCTGACAATATTGAACATGCTCATGACATGATTAGAGAAAGTGTTTTAATAACATAGGATTCTATACCAAAAAGTGATGTTCAAGTAAACTCCAAATTCTTTCAGTGTTCATTCATTATTATAAATATTTCGGGTAGGGAGGCTCCAATCGATTGGCAGCCAATCTAAATCAGCCAATTTTCTCTAAAAAAAAGTCTCAATCAGTAAATTGGCTGATTATAAAAAAGATCTTTCCTGTTTGTAAACGTTTTATGGAAATTTTGTTTTAGTGCTCCTTTATGCAAGGTATTACAGTGGTTGAGCCACTACATCTATTTTATTTATTTATTTTTTATCTTCAAGGCTTTTTTAAGCAGAGAGCTTAACCTTTACATTAAAGAAAGTGGAGCAATACAATGGAAAAAAAAGGGGCAAGTTTTTACTTTGACCTCTTTTTTTGTTTAGCTGCGTGTGGGCGTGTGTCACGCAGCCGCCAAATTGTCTCTTTTGCTTTACACATGTGTAATGTCTGGCTTGCTCATGCACTATTTGGATATCCAGTATGTTATTAATATAGTGTGTTACACTTAAATTAACATTCTAAAGCAATGCATTTATTGATCAGTGTTATTATTTTGGAGGCATCGGCTTAATGTTGTTCTTTGGTTAACTTAGTACCATCTGAGCGGGAGGTCTGCTTACTCAAAATGGCACTGGCCTAGGGTTAAAAATTATCTCTTTAAACTGGTGCTTGATTAATTAGCAGGTCAGCACCTCTGCTGTTCAATTACTGTATTTTGTAGTACTTTGTTGAAATATCACTCACTTTATTTAAAATTACAACAAGTGCAGTACAGTGGGCACATCCAAAATATTAAAACAAGTCAACTTTTGATCTGCCTGCTCTTTTACTTTGTTCTCTCTGCTGGAGCCCAAGGGAAAGCAGTTTTTATGAGGGTACAAGACACATCTGTAAGAAGAGTAGAATGATTGTGGTAGGGGATAAGATTGTGCTTTGGCACCAAGCAGGCTGAAAACACTCCATGACACAGTGAATATTGAACTGAATCTTGACTTTAAAAAATTATACCACAAATTAAATTGCAATTGCAATATCTGTCAGAAAAATTGCAATTGGATATTTTCCTCTAATTGCTCAGCCGTACTATCAACAACCTTTAAGGAATCGACAAGATGATGATCTTAGGGAATGACAGAAAAGAGATCTTTAAATTTCCAAAAAGGAATGGAATTAACCCATTGACAAAATATGCTCTAGTTCAATATGAACCAAGCATGCTATAAGTAAAAAAAAAAAAAAATGTCCATAATTTATACATATCTCATCAAAAACATTGTCTAAAATGAACATATGGAAAAGTCCAAACTGACAGAGATGTCATCCAATGCCTGCATTACTAGGTCACTGATTTTGAGAATGTCCTAAATTCTGACCATTTTGGGGAAAAAGGTTTTGCACATTTATGAAAAAACCATGGATCTTTATAATCACGCCAAATGCTTTAATAGCAATATATGGAGTAATGTTGTTCTATCTACCTGCCTAGGGCCTATTATGAAACTTTGCTGGGATTCAAGCTTGAAAATATGTGCTGTAAATGAAAGGGGGCGTCAGCAGGCCCCAAGCCAAACACACCAGCACAGTCCCAGGTTCAAATAATGGAAGGATTATTACAAAACACCTCCAATGTAGCATAAACACAGGTTTTCTTTTCTCCAGAAATCAATCCTCCTTACTATTCCTTTCTTCTCATTAACGCACTGACCTCCTTCAGATGAGTGTTGCCTTCCTTCCCCCTTGCTCCATGTGTGGGAGTGCAGTCCTTTTTATTGAGGGCCCAGAGTACTTCCGGTGCCAGGGCCATAGCCCGATGGAAGTACTTCCAGGTCATACGGAGGTCCCATGAATTAGGTAGAGCGTATATCTGCACTGTCCCCTTGTGGCACTCTTGAACCCCAGCAGGGCTATGCTGCCAGACTATAACTCCTGGCATTCCCTGCTGGTTCCCAAATAAGCGCCGATATGGAGGGCTGCTACCATCTAACACCTAGGGGAATTAAATACCTCTCTGCAACAGTTTATCCCAGTCTTCTTTACTCCTGCCCTGGGAAGGTATTAGATACACATCCGGTCAGGGCACCCTTCTGTTTACTAAGGAAATCCCATCCAGGTAAGGGACTTTCTCGACTTCCTGCCGGGATACCTATCCATGCTATGTACCCCCTACAGCGCATACCAAAAAATACAGAAAATGTGTATGCCAAAAAACAAAAAAATTCAGATTTATAATATCTTACGGATGCACAATTCAATGCAAATTATCATTTACAAATCACAATAACCTTATAAATGTGTGTACAAGAATACACCTCGAATGCTGCCCTGAAACATCCACATATGGAGCATGCTAATAAACCTCAAACATATGCAAATCACAAAGCTACAGAACTTCATTGGATGACGGAGCAGCCTCCCCAGTTGTTGCATCAAGACCCCACCACCTGCAATTAAGAGTATCTAGCTATGCACTATAACTGAGAGTGAAAGACCATGTGAGGCATTATAGTGTCTCTCCAGTGCATTCTGGGACACAGGGAAAGGCTTAAGACAGGGCTATTCAATTATAATTTAAGTTGGACCAGATTTTCAAACCAAGAAATTTAGCTGGGCCAGACATTTTCAGCAGCAGTTAATGACAAATTTTAAAACAACACAAATGAATATATTTAAAAACTAGTAATGTTTATTCATTGCTTCCCTTTTACATTTGCTCACAAATCAAATGTATGTTTTTATTGTATACCAGTAAGAATAAGAGCAGCTCTCTACTCAAAATGGGTGCACTCTGAATTGAACCAGCGAACTTTTGATTGCCAGTCAGCAGTTCTTACCACTGTGTTAACAAAGCTATTATGTCAGTGTTGTACCCTAAACCAATTTCTTTTTCTACGGTAATATTCTTGAGTAAAAGTGCACTTGTTTTGCTATACTTGTACCTGTTGTGAAATTGTTTATTTGATATTTGGACTTCAGTCTTCACACAATATACACTTCATGTGTGCATTTTGTCAATTATTACTAAAATATGAAAAACGTTTCTCTTTTAGCAATGTGTTCAATTATTCCTGCCTTGCAGTTCATCCTACAATTTACACAGATCATTGTAGACATGGAACACACATGAAATGTATGCATTCCAAATGACGATATCTTAGTTACCCTATACAACTCCAGGCACCACACGCGCATATAAGGAGCCTTGATTTGTGCTGGGAGAACTTTTTGCCCGAGATGATCTCCGGCGGTGGGGGATGGAATAGCTTGCTGCTTGTGCTGATAGACACATTTACAAAATAAAAGATGCTGATGGAGATTTGCAAATGGATTTAAGGTGGGCCGGAATTACGAGTTTTTTCGTTGGCTTCAGAAATTCTAGTGTTAAATGGGTAGTCATGACAGGCAAGGGTTTTTTTCTTTTTTTCATAGAACTATTTCATTCACGCAGTTTTAATCAGTCATATGACAGAGGTTAAATTTAAGTTCCATGACAAAGCCTTTCCTGTTGAAATTTTTTTCACGCCCCCCCAGAAGAAAACTACCTCAGTAAATTCAAGGCACCATGTATGACATGAAAGTAGATTAGTACATTTATTTTAATAATTTGTCTTTAAAATGTCTTTGTGCAGAGTTCTTGGGTGTAAAGTAATGCATTATCTTCTTAAATAATATGGGACCGTGGCTGTCCGTTTTTCTGTCCAGGATTTTAAATCACCTGTAGCTCGCAAACTGCTTGACCTATTGACGTGAAATTTGGTACACACATACTACGTGATGTCTGCTGTCCACTTTCGGGGTGATGATTGACCTCCAATGTCAAAGATCAACCCAGGAAGGTCAAGGTCAAAATTAAATAACTTGTAGCCTGAAATCTGGCACACATATACTACTCTGAAACTCTGTACTATATCTTTATTTTAAAAACAAAGGGTTTTGGAATTATTTCTCTTTATTTTTATTTTATTGTAGAATCAACGTTTGGCAGCGGGCAAGTCAAGTCAAGTGTATTCACTGCATGTTATCGTGCAGTGCGCCATTACAGGTTAATTATAATTATTGGTAGTATTGTTTTTTTAATAAATCTTATTTTCCCTGTTTCTCTGTTGAAGAGCTCCCGTTGAAGAATTTATTGCCAAAATGACTGAAGTAACAACTAAAAAAGTGGAATTTTAACAAAGTCTACTGTCCGCCATCAATCACAGAGCATCCTGATAAAACGACTTTAATACAACTTCAACCTTAAAATGCAGACTTCATCACATCTGTGCGTGACGAATCAGCGGGCAGGCAACTGCTCGTACATGTTTACTAACAGACAGGCCAGCATTTTGCATGGAGTAAGGTTTAATCAAAAGAGAAACAGCATGCAAAGATGTGCAAACACAAGGTGATTGGGACAATAATACCTTACTGTGCTGCACCAAATCAGAATGATAACTGAATTCCACAGAGCACAGATATATTCCTAACAGGGGACCTATGTGATGGGCAAATGAATTTCAAATGTTCTGCATGGCTACCTTTGGTTCTAATGACCGGTTGCATCATATTCATCCGTTTATTTATTATTCTGGCACAAGCGTAATCAGCCCATCGCTGAAATTCACAGCTGTCCCCTCAGCAGCACCATGTACTTAGAAATATTATCCCGTGCACGTCTCCAAGTCTGATGTCATTTTCGCCAGGACTTCCTCGCACCCAGTGCAGGATATAAACTAGCCTTTATACTGCTCAGATATATGCAAGGTGGAGCCTGTACTGACACATTGTTCCGTTAACAGCACATGCGCTTAACGATATAATTAGTTTAAAGTTTTGATGAATTCATTCACAACTGACGAACTAAGTAGAAATGATAACCGCCAAAGCTTATTTTTGGTTGCATTTTAGTTATAGTCTGGAGCCATGGCAGAACCACGGACTGGGCCACTTGGAGGTTGCTTCTGGGCCGCATGTGGCCTGCGGGCCGCCATTTGAATTGCCCTGGCTTAAGACATCAACAGTTTGTGTATGAGCAGGCAGTCGCTATTAACTAACTAATACAATGACACGATGATGTTAAAGGAAACAGCACTGGCTTTCTGACAGTTATTTTACCAATAAGCCAGCCACCACCTACAGCTTCATCATATCTTTCAAGGTTACTCTGCCTCAAAATAAATGAATCATGGGTTGACCAAAGCCACTGAGCCATGACATTTGTCAATCTCATTTTAGCATCCCAGACGACTTGTATGTTAATGTCACTGCTCACGGTTAACAAAAGCAGCTACATTTTTGCTAGATGCCCTAATTATAATTTGAATGCAGCATAGTGCTCCAATCACATTAGGAGAACAGGACACTGATGCAAATTTAATTTATATGTTGGCACATTATGTTTTATGTATTGTATGTGCACCCACACCATAAGAAAACTGGGTGTACCACCTCTCTGGTTAGTTAATGAAAAGATGAGATATTCCTGACTTGTCTGGCACTTCCCAAAAAAGTGACAACAGGTAGCCAACATAAACTGATGAATAACCAAACAAGTTTTTCAGTGCACATACGCAATATTGTTCCTCTTAAAAGAGAACTAAAATAAGTCCATACATCATATTCATCATTTGTAATATATTTGTAACATCAACACACAGTATAATAACAGCTTGGTAAAAAATATTATATTGCATGCGAGTCATCATTTAGCTGGTTTGGCTGCATTTCCCTATTTGGTCAAAGATCTCATCATTTCCCCATTTCTCTGAAATGTTGCATACGCATGAGTGAGAGTTGCCATAAATGTTCTCCCATCAAAGTTTCTTTTATGAATCCTGATCTTTGTCTGGAAAGATGTGTACACACCTTTCAAGCCTTTTTTTGTGTGTACGCAAGCTTTATAAATGAGGCCCCAGGTGAGAAAATGCTGTCCTAGAAATAAATCTGTCAGTACTTCCAGCTAAAAAGAAAATTTTGCAGCAAACCATCATTACAGGTTTCTGCCAGCACCACCACCACCACTGCTGCTACTACTTCTAAAACCAAAATGCATGGATATCCATCTGGTTGCCAAGTAGGTTAGGTGAGAAGGGATATGCAAAACCTCAGAATTAGAGCACATTGCATTGTCTTTATATATTTAAACAGAATCTTGCTGCAACATTTCATGGTTTCATGTGGAAATTCCTCTTGTGACAACCATTAAACCATCAGAGTATATTTTTTGTACGTGACAGGTATTCATAGTAAGATTAAACTGGAAGTTGAGCTTACTTCACCTCAAATTTTCAAACTGCGGCAAACATTTTGGTTTCTTTAAAATAACAAGTAAAACCAGGGTGTGCAGACCCACTCACTTACAAAGAATAAATGCCTTTTGAATGCAGAGCCCATCACAGCTACAATTTTAAAGTGCTTCATGCCAGATAAAATTAGTCATGCAATACACCTCTGCAATTTTAGATCTGATTTCAAAACTAGGTAAACATCAACAACAAAATAATTTTTCTATGTGATACTTTGACATTGCAATTTATAATTTCCCATAACAAAGAACAGTGTGTCCGCGTGCATGTATTTATTAAGTTCATATAACTTATTTGTTAAATGATTCAACTAATAGGGTCATATTTAAATTGTCCTTACTTTTAATTTGAGAAAATATTTATTTTTACTTATTGTGTATCTGTTGTTATTAATTATGTGTTAGCTCGTTCATTTATGAAAGGAAAAGCGCATTTATTCCCATGTCTTGTTTTTAATTGCCCAAATTAGTACTATACAAAACAAGAATAATTAGTTAAGTACATTTCTGAATTAACGCACAAATATTGCAGTCTTAGAAACAAATAAATGGAAATGGCCATGTGACCAAAATAGTGAAAATTTTCAAGGGGACCCCTGCTGCTACATAAGATTTGTGCAGGAAACACTGTTGTGACATCCTATATCAGACTACTTACACTGATTTATTTTGCTAAACCAGAATAATAAAAAAACCACCTTCTATGATTTAGCAGTAGAGTGATTTTCTAGATTTTTCTCAAATTGGAAAGCAAAAATGACCATTTACAGGGACTTGTTTGGAATTTGGAAGAAAATCATTAACTGAAATCTGAAGTAAGCATGCTAAACCCGTGGTAGTTTTATTTTATCTGCTCTATTTCACAATAAAAAGAACAGTTTAGTTGGGGCTCTCATATTGTATAGGTCTCCAAGACAGGTGTGGGTTAAGTGTTGAGTATCACTTACTTTCTCTGGAATGTATTACTATATTTATGTTTTTCATCTTTTTTTGTCTATTTTCTTACTGTGTTTTTTTAAATTACAATTAAATGTGAACCAGGCCATGTACCTTTACTGACTCCTGAAGATATCCTTTCTACATTTTGGGATGCACAGATGCTCTTGATAATAATAATACATTCTATTCATTATGTTTATGAATGATTTTTCTTGTAACTTATTTTGTTATAGCTCAACACATCATGTTCTGCTTGAGAAACATGCACTCATGTACAGTAAGTACTGTTAAAACTGGATGTATGTGTGTAAGATGGAAGAAAGTAAATTGTATTATTGATTCAGAATACAAAATACCTTTAATTCCAAATTGTTAGTGCAATCACTTTGGAAGAAAACATAAATGTACATATACTCTGTTTGACAAATATTGTCAAAAATAAAAATAGTGTTCAGTAATTTTGCTCTGTGCTTAAATGAGAAGTTATACTTTTAAATTACTCCAATATTGCAAAGATGGGAATGGTCTATTGATTGGAAACTCTAAATTAGCCCTTAAGGAGTGAATGTGCCCTGTGATGAAATAGCTTCTGCTTTGTACCTGTTGCTGCTAAAATCGAATACACAAACACTGGAATCCTCCTTGACTTTGAAAAGCATTTAAAAGAAAAAACTGATCACTAGAGTTAATTACCCAGTTGCAATCATGAAACTTTGATGGAATGAAGGGCCTATCTCAAATACAATGGTCCTAACACATATTTTTATACAACAGCAACATTAAAATCAATACTTTATAGGTTAAGCCCACAAAATACGCTTAACAATAAAATTCAACATCCATCCAACCATTTCTTCAGCTATCGATTCCAATTCAGGGTTGTAGGATGACAAAGCCTACCACTGCAGCATCAAGCTAAAGATAGACAACCACCCTGGATGGGACACATTTAAGTGCAAATTCACATTGGCCAAGTTTGCGATATGTGAGAAACGCCAACAGTGACACAAGTAAAATATGCAAACACCACGTTGAAAGTGACTGGTCCAGGATTTGCACCAAGTGCCTTGGTGCTATGCAAAATTTTTTAACTCCTCTCTAATATTATATATATATATATATATATATATATATATATATATATATATATATATATATATATATATATAGGGGCACTAAAGGAGAAATACACCTAATTAGTGCACAATAGATCATCTAATTTCAAATTTTTGTCATATGTACTTCTGTCACCACCCTACTAGTATGTGACCATGAGGGACCATAAACTAGCCCAGTAGCTGCTAGAACAAGCATGATGAACGCTGTATATTGGACACCGGTCTGTGGCAAGCCATCGCACACGAGGACACTCGAGTTACCAATCCACCTCACAGAATGACTCCGGGCTGTGAGAGAACTCGACATTCCCTGAGGAGTCCCATGTAAACACTAAGGGCGACACGCAAACTCAACGCACAACAGTCGGCAACTGAACTTGGTTCATTGCGCTGTGACACTAGCCGCTGCACCAGGGAAAAACTGCAGTAATCGGCAGAACACAATACTTCAATTGTGACAATTCTTTTGGTCATTTTACTAAAGATAACATGATCAAAAGAAGTATATACGATATGCAAAGGGGATTCTCTCTTAAAAAGTTTCCACCTCTTTTTGTAATCGCTGAAGTTCGTACACTGAAAAAAAGAATATCGGCAGATGTGTCTAATTCACTTTAGTAGACATTAGCACAAAACTTTTTCTAGGTTAACTTTTGACCACGAAAAATAACAACAAAGTTTGCTTTACATCAAGCAAAATTAAATACCATGATTTCGAGTAAAACCAGCTCAATAAACAAGGTTCCCTGCGTCAAATAATCATTTCGGGGCAATTCATTTTCCAAGGACATACAATTTTTTTTCTTTTCCGAGAAGTACAATTCCTCGTTGGTATTAACAGAAATCCGCGTGCGCTTGGACCCACAAAAAAGTGTTCATTTGAATAAACAAATCGGATTGTGTCTGACGAACGCGCAAGTAAGCACGAAAGACAGTCAAATTTAGCAAATAACCACTTTATCGTGCATTAATAGACGATGTGCTAGTCCCTTACTTATAAATGGGTCATGGATTTAAAGTAAGCGTAGCTCACTATAAAGCTACCGTGATTGCAGACAGCAAGGACAAGGCAGGAAAGGCGGACAGGATAAGCCTAAAAAGTGACAGTGGGATGCTAGGAAGCCACAAGAACCTCGTGGTCCAAAGCTGATGCCAGGCTAAGCGCACACACACAGGGTGCCCCGTGAGCACTACCGTGCCCCACAATGAATGCGGTTAACGAAAGGCCCCGACTACGTACAGACCGCCACAAATACCAACTGAGTAGAGAAGGAGCAAAGCAGGTTTTGATGAAGCGGCCGCAAAGTCAGACTGCTGGCGAAGCCCCCGAGCTACCACTGAGTAAACTCCTAGGTTTTGCGTGAGTAAGGCCTTAAGGAAAGTCTCTGAAATGTGAAGTGGACTTCATGTTCACCCACCTTTTATTTTCAGCTCCACACGTTTGTCTTCAAGTAACACGTAGAAATAGTAGCTGAATGCATCGTTCTCTCGTCGACCACAGTGTTTAGAAACATGTAGAGGTATGCCGTTTTGTGCACCATTCCTGATAATTGTAATTTTAAAGTAGATATTTTCTGTTCTTAACTGAACAAAAACATTTCCATCGGAGATTCACCCCCAGAATGCGCTGAAAAGAGCCCTCCCTGACAGCCCCAGAGCGATGGTCGCCAAGGCAAGCCAAGGGAGAAGTCGGGGGTGGGGCGACCTTTTTCTCTGGTTGTTTTGACGGACAGAAACTTGACCAATTAAATTTTAGTAAGGGGGCGTTGTTAAAATATGATAGGAGGTAGAAAGAACGACCATCTCTTACGCAGCCAAAGAAACCGAATTGAGGCGGAGTTTGATACGCAACAGTTCTAGCAAGTGAAAATGTGCTTGGCTACGGTTAAAGTTGATGGACAGATTATTCTTCCAATAGTTGCACTATATCATTTTGGCACTCAGAGGCATTGAGAAAGGTAAACGTCTGTAGTAATATTTAGCCTCTGCAAAAGTTAATGTTTATGTTTTAGCCGCCTCGTAAAAGGATTGTGTTAGTAAATGGTAAATATGCATCTAATAGCGGACTTTGCATGGTGAGTGACGAACAGTTCGTTTCCGCCAATGGCTGTGCAACTTTGAAGCTTTGTGGGTGTAATCGTGTTTCCGGCAACATGAGCCGGATCTTTTTGGAAAAAAAGACACGTGAGTCTGGCGATGACGTCACGCAATGACGTCACCATTTCGTGAGGCATATTTTTCTATATTTTCATTCTTTTTTCAGATTTTTATGAATTAAAGCCATCAATCTTTCCTTCTACTTAACCCACTTATACAGAGTTGGGCTGTGGAGAAATCAGAGCCCATCCCAGCAAGCATCGGGCACAAGGCAGGTACAGTCCCTAGACGGGCATGCCAGTTTTGTTTTAAAATTCACTACCATTATTTATCTCATGTGATAATAATAATAATAATAATAATAATAATAATAATAATAATAATAATTCATTACATACAATATCTAAATTTAGAACTTTTACACCAAGCATCATTTTTCATTTCTAAATTCCTCATTACTCCCAATTTACTTATGTCTGTTATTCTTTTTTACTTTAATTTACAACTTTAAGCAAGTTAGTATCTTTTGATTTTTTTTTTAGTCCACTAAAATGTATGGCAACAATAACATTTTCAGGTACATCCGATGTACTGTATAGTAAAATGCTATGGTCTGTATGTCTGGCCAGGTCCTCTGAACATTCTGATTGCTCAATTTGACTTTTGTGACTAGATCAAAAGAGGATGTACACGTGTGAGACACACATGAAAAAGTAAAGGAGGAAGTATAAAAGCGAACAGTAGATGAGCAAGGCATCTCGAAATGACAGTCTGAGAAGCAGGCTTTACAGGAACATGCTCGAGAGAGGAATAGCTGGGCATGAGAGGTTCAGACACACAAGGATACTGAGGAAAAGTGCTAAGGGTAGATACAGGACAAGAGATATTAGATACATGAAAATTTATTCTATAAGTTGTCAACAGGTAACATGGCTTGTATGAAATAAAATGTTACTTTTGTGTGAGTGAGTGTGTGTGTATGTGAGTGACTGCAAATGTGTGTCTTTTCCCTCCACGCGTCTAATTGGTCAGTTTGGCTTTGGTGACATGATCAGCAGCATGTTGAGACACATGAGAAGGAGTATAAGCATAGGAGGCACACTGAGAGTCACTCAAAAGATAGTAAGTATTCACAAGAATACAAGTAATGTTTTCATAGTGGGTAATAGGGGCCTGTCTGCCATAGGTAGTAGTAAAAAGGCAAACAGGAGGCAAGCAAAGCGTGTCAAAATGACAAGAGTCTGAGAAGCAGATTTTATGGGATCTCAATTGAGAGAAGAAGTGTCGGACAAGAGAGGTTCAGACAGATGAGGATATCAAGGAAAGGCATACGAGGAATGATGAAGGGTACCTGTAGAGAATGGCATATCAAACATGAAATATTTTTAAATGTATTTTATAGCCTGCCTTGACTTATTATTATTATCATTATTCTATTACCTGTGAGTGGTGACACTGCTGCTTCACAGTAAAGAGACCACGGTTCGCATCCCAGGTCCTCCCCATGTGGAGTTTGCATGTTCTCCTTGTGTCTGCATGGGTTTCCTCCCGGTGCTCTGGTTTTCTTCCAAAGTTCAAAGACATGCTAGTTAGGTGGATTGGCAATACTAAATTGGCCAGTGTGTGTGTATTTGCTCTGCCCGCAGTTTGCTCATGCATTGTTAGCTGGGTGGGAAATTTCTCCGGCACTTCTAGCAAGCCTGTTCAGGAATAAGCAGGTTAGAAAATGACTAACTGACTATTACCTTTAGTGTTAATTTACCTATAATGTGAAAAACACCTACTGGAGTTGTCATTTCTGTCTGTCTGTCTTGCTGTCCGAATGAAATAACTCGCCTCCCAGTGGACTGAGTTTGTTGAAATTCACCAGATGTGTTCTTCAATAACATTTTTCAGGAATGTTAGGTTTTCATCATGATAGTTTGATTAAAGTGCACTTTACAAAATGTTGAAATGTCAAAATCCTCAATTGAAAAGCTTTGGTGAATTTGTATATTCATCCACCTTAAAACAGAGAAAATTTCTGTGCAACTTCAATTACAGATTTGTTTACCATTTCAAATTTAACACGAATAAGGTCACATCAGCTTCTATATTATGCATATTTTCCATATCTATAACTATATATATCTCTATAAAAAAGGTCTTACTCATCTGACAGCTGCTTCTGACATCAAAAACTGCATGTTTTCAACAATTAAGTAGAAATTCATTTTTGATTGTGTGAAGGACAGCCGGGTCCCATGCCCGGCAGTATCGCCCCTGCTGCTTATGTTCCGGGGGAGCCGCCATGGGCAGTCCAATACCTCCCCCGGGACGCTTGGTGGCAGCCTCCCTGGCCGACGGTGATTCCCCAACCGCACGCAGGGCTCCATGGGAGATGGAGTCCTCCACAGCTTGGTTGGGGCCTGGGGTGGCCGCTAGGGGGGGCTGTCTGCTTCCCACAGCCCGCCTGGACGAGTCTTCAGCCCCACCCGGAAGTGCAATTAGGACCAGGTGGTTAATCACCTGGAACGCTTCCGGGTGGGCTATAAAAGGGCCCAGTCACCACCACTCGAAGAGCCAGAGTTGGGAGAAAGGAGATGAAGCTTGAGGAGGAGTGGTGGTAAAGGAAGGAAGAGAACTGTTTTGTGCTGGTGTTTTGGGGACTGTGTTTGGGCTGTGTGGCACGGGGAAGACATGTCCCACAGTCAAAGAAAAATAAAGTATTTGTGTTTTTTATATGTGCCTCTGTGTCCATCTGTGTTGGGTCAGGCGCTATATAGCACCTTTGTTACAATTGATAAAAAATTTTCTGATATTTTATGTTTCCTCTCAAGTGTTTCATTCATTAAAAATAATTCAGATTTGTTTTATTATATCTTATGATCTCACAGAATTAAATTAAGTAAAAATGTAATTGAATAAAATCACACCTCTTCATGTGTATCTCTCATTCCCTGTATAATCGCCACATCTTGATGAACTGCACCTATCTTCTTCTCCCAGAAAGCTAAATGCACCAAATAATGTAAAGTAATGTTTTCAAACGTGTTTGATCCATCTTAGTGGCATAGTGGGCTGGAGGCAAAGCTGGAACCAACCTTAAATAGGACAGGAATCCATAACAGGGCACATTCATGTTCACAAATGGCTAATTGAAAGTCACCAATTAACTTAATATGCACAACTTTAGGAAAACCACGATACCTCAAGCCCACCCAAGCAAGGGGAAACATGTAAACCCCACACAAGCCAGAACCAGGCATGTTTGATGCATGAGCCAGCAATGCTAAACACCGGGCCATTGCACAAATCTTTGAAATTGAATACATGAATGCAAACAATGCTACATTTTTTCTCTGCAACATAAAATCACATTAAGGTGATCCTTTCACCCATCAGCTTGAACTTCAACAGCACAGCACTTAAATGGAGTAGGTGAAAGACCACTAATGATTAAGGGCCAATATTCACCAGAATAGGACTATAACAGGACTATAACACCCAAACTGCTAATAATGCAGTTACTTTGTAATGAAGCAAATTTTTCTATTCTTTATGTGAAAGAAACAGCAATGCCAACATAAGCATTCACCATATAAGCAGGAACAAAGTGGTCAAGCAGTGGTCAACCCAGCCACAGGGGATACACAAACCAGTGCATTTCTTCTTGCCGATTTCAAGCCTGGATAAATGGGAAGGGTTACGTCAGGAAGGGCATCCGGTGTATAATTTTGTAAAATCAACATGCGGAAAATTATACAAATTTCCATACCAGATCGGTTGAGGCAGGGTTAACAACGGCCATCCCCTGTACTGTTAGCTAACAGGGTGCTGGCGGAAATTGGGCTACTGTTGGCCAAAGAAGGAGAAGAAGAGGGGCGGTAACGTGTCCCGAGGAAAGAGGAAAGGAGGAAGGTAAAAAGAGTGGAACTGAGGGTAGGAACTTTGAATGTTGGCAGTATGACTGGGAAAGGGAGAGAGTTAGCTGATATGATAGAGAGAAGGAAGGTTGATATATTGTGTGTGCAAGAGAATAAATGGAAGGGAAGTAAGGCCAGGTGGATCAGAGGTGGATTCAAATTGTTCTGTCATGATGTGGATGGGAGGAGAAATTGGGTAGGGGTTATTCTGAAGGAACAGTATGTCAGTGTTTTGGAGGTGAAAAGAGTGTCAGACAGAGTGATGATTATGAAGCTGGAAACTGGATGCGTGATGGTGAATGTTAATAGTGCATATTTATGCCCTGCGAGTTGGGTATGAGAAGGATGAGAAAGAAGATTTCTGGAGTGAGTTGGATGAAGTGAAAGACAGTGTACTCAAGGGACAGAAGGTGATTGGAGCAGATTTCAATGGACATGTTGATGAAGGGAATGGAGAAGACAAGGAGGTAATGGGTAGGTGTGGTGTCAAACAGAGGAACAATGAAGGTCAGATGATAGTGGATTTTGCAAAAAGGATGGGCATGGCTCTAGTGAATACATATTTTAAGAAGGGGGAGGAAAATAGGGTGATGTACAAGAGTGGAGGAAGATGCACACAGGTAGATTTTATCCTATGCAGAGTCAATCAGAAGGAGATTGAAGTCTGCAAAGTGGTGGTAGGAGAAAGTGTAGTAAGGCAGCATGAGATGGTGGTCTGTAGGATGATGTTGGAGATCAAAAAGAGGAGGAGAGTGAGGGCAGAGCCAAGAATCAAATTGCTGAAAAAGGAAGACTGCAAGATTGAGTTTAGGGAGGAGGCTCATACTCCTACAACTATAGCAGAAGTGGTAAGGATCACAACAAGAAGAGTGCTTTGAGTAATATTTGGACAGAGGAAGGATTAAAAGGAAACCTGGTGGTGGAATGGGAAAGTACAGGAGAGTATACAGAGAAAGAGGATGTCGAAGAAGAAGTGAGATAGTCAAAGAGATACAGAAAGTAGACAAGAGTACAAGGAGATAAGGCGCAAGGTGAAGAGAGAGATGGCAAAGGCTAAAGAAAAGGCATATAATGAGTTGTATGAGAGGCTCGACACTAAGGATGGAGAATAGGACCGAGCTGGGAAAGATGTGTGGCAGTTTTGGGCGATAAAGGGTAAAGATGGAAACATACTCACAAGAAAGGAGTGTGTGTTGAGCAGATGGAAAGAGTACTTTGAGACGCTGATGATTGAGGAAAATGAGAGAGAGAGAAGGTTGGATGATGTGGAGATAGTGAATCAGGAAGTGCAACAGATTAACAAGGAGAAAGTAAGGACAGCTATGAGGAGGATGAAGAACAGAAAGACCATAGGTCCAGATGACTTAACTGTGGAAGCACAGATGTGTTTAGGAGAGATGGCTGTGGAGTTTTTAACCAGATTGTTTAATGGAATCTTGTGTGGCAAGCGGCTGGGGGTGGTGCCCAGCAAGGATGCCCAGAAGGACCGGAGGGGGGATTACGCCTGTTCCAGACCACGAGGGGGCGACCGCCGTGGTGGCTTTGGGGACCACGGGAACAGAGCTTAGAAGCTCAACCCTATAGGGGCCCATGGTCACCGCCAAGGGGGCACCCCAATGCCTGAGGAGCCCTGGCCCTCAGCACTTCTGCCACACCTGGAAGTACTGGGGGGAAGAAGAGCAGGGACACCCGGAGTACTTCCGGGTGCGCAGCCGGTACTTCTGCTACACTTGGGAATGCCGGCAGAAGCTAATCGGGCGGCACCTGAAGCACATCTGGGTGTGTATAAAAGGGGCCGCCTCCCTCCATTCAATGGCTTGAGTCAGGAGGAAGCAAGACGGAGCTCGGGAGGAGAGGAGTGGAGGACCAGAGAAAGAGAGGCATTGTGAGGCTTGGCCTTTGGGGGAGTTTTGGGGTTGTGTGTGGCACTTTCTTTGTAAATATTGTAAATAAACATGTGTTGGGTGAACTAACGATGTCTGCCTGTCTGTGTCCGGGCCATTTTCCACACTTGGAAAATGAGAAGATGCCCGAGAAGTGGAGGAGGTGTACTGGTGCTAATTTTTAAGAATAAAGCGTATGTACAGAACTGTAGTAACTGCAGGGGGATACAATTGATGAGTCACAGCATGAAGTTATGGGAAAGGGTAGTGGAGGCTAGTTTAAGATGGGAGTTAATGATTAGTGAGCAGCAGTATGGTCTCATGTCAAGAAAGAACACCACAGATGCGATTTTTGCTTTGAAGGTGCTGATGGAGAAATATAGAGAAGGCCAGAAGGAGTTGCGTTGTGTCTTTATGGGCCTGGAGAAACCATATGACAGACTGCATTGAGAGGAGTTAAGGTATTGTATGAGGAAGTCGGGAGTGGCAAAGAAGTACGTAAGAGTTGTACAGGATATGTATGACGGGAGTGTGACAGTGGTGAGGTCTGCGGTAGGAGTAACAGATGCATTTAATGTGGAGGTGGGATTATTGCACTAAGTGAAACGTGGCTTAGCTCAGACGGCGCGGCTGTTTTAATCGAATCTGTGCCTCCGGATTACAGTTTTACTCGTGCAGACCGCCAGGGAAAAAGGGAGGCGGTTTGGCAAACATTTACTCGAGCCGGTTAAAATGTAAAGATGTCAGTTTTGGTAAGTTCAAGTCCTTTGAGTATCTCGCCGTTGTTGTTCATGGAGATTCTCAAGTTCTAGTATTATCCGTGTATAGACCTCCTAAATATAACGTCTTTTTGAGGAATTCTCTGACTTAATGTCAATTTTAATTACTAACTATGACACACTCCTAATAGTTGGCGACTTTAATTTTCATATAGATAATCAGTGTGATCTAAAAGTAAAAGAATTTATGAACCTCCTGGATTCTTTTGATTTGAGACAACTCAAAATCAGCCTACACATAAAGCAGGTCATACGTTAGACTTAGTGATTACTAAAGGACTGAAAGTTGATATAAAACAGATCATTGATATTGGTCTATCAGACCATTTTCTTCTACTTTTTAATATAGAAATAATGATAAAAAACACTCATGAGAAGCATATTGTTAAAAAACGCTTCTTTGACTCGGCAGCAGCTTTAAAACTTACAAACATTCTAAGCAATCAGTCCGTTTATAGTGCCAGCTATAATAGTGAGGATAATGTAAATAGTAAGGTGGAAAGATTTAATACTAAAGTGAGAGCTGCTGTTGACATAGTTGCACCTGAAAAGACAGTGAAAAATCTTCTAGCATTGTTATACCATGGAAGACCCAAAGAGTGTCTGATTTAAAGAGAACATGCCGAGAGCTGAGCTCAATGGAGGAAGACTAAACTTACTATCCACCATGAAATATTAAAAGTCAAAATAACAGAATACAATAACACTGTCCGTCTTGAGAGGCTGCTATTTCTCTAAGATTATAAATAACAATGCTAGTAATCCCAGAGTCTTATTTTCTACAATTGATCGCCTACTAAACCCAGGTAACTCAAAGGAATGCCTCCTAAGTCTTCCAGTAAAACCTGTGAGGCTATCGCTGTATTTTTCAATCAAAAAATTAATGATATTAGAAATAACATAGTATATCCCTCCAACACTAAGGATCCTCCTAAACCCCAGCATCCTGTTATAAACAAATTAAACTCTTTCACTAGGATAGATTTACCTGATTTACAAAAATAATCTCTCAATTAAAACCTCCACCTGCGTCCTTGACCCATACCAACAAGGTTTTTCAAAGAAGTATCAGGCGTGCTAATTGACAATATTCTTGACATAGTAAATTCATCATTAGATATGGGGGTCTTCCCAGACTGTCTTAAGACTGCTGTAGTTAAACCCCTTTTAAGAAACATAATCTTGACCCTCGCTCTTGAAAATTTTAGACCCATCTCTAACCTGCCTTCTTAAGTAAAGTTCTAGAGAAGGCAGTCATTATGCAGTTAAATGACCACCTCAATAAACATGCTATTCTTGATAAATTTCAGTGGTTTTAGAACAAATCACAGCACAGAAACTGCACTCGTTAAAGTAGTAAATGATTTGCGGTGAATGCAGACAGAGGCCATTTATCTGTTCTCATCCTCTTAGATCTGAGTGCTGCATTTGACACCATTGATCACAATATTCTTAGAAATCGCCTTAGTCAATGGGTGGGCCTCTCTGGCAGTGTCTTAAATTGGTTTGAATCCTGCCTGGCAGGGAGATAATTTTTGTTAGTTGTGGGAATTACAACTCAAGACACATGATATCCGATATGGTGTTCCACAAGGCTCTATCCTGGGTCCGCTGTTATTCTCAATCTATATGCTTCCGTTAGGTCAGATTATCTCAGGGCACAACGTGAGCTACCACAGCTATGCTGATGACACACAGCTGTACTTATCAATAGCACCTGATGACCCGATTCTATTGATTCACTAACACAATGTCTGACTTGTATCTCAGAATGGATGAATAGTAACTTTCTCAAGTTAAATAAAGAGAAAACTGAAATCTTAGTGATTAGCAATAATGGATACAATGAGGCTATTAGAAATAAACTGGATACATTAGGATTAAAAGTCAAGACGGAGGTAAAAAGCTTAGGGGTAATTGTTGACTGTAATCTGAATTTTAAATCGCATATTAATCAGATCATTAGGACAGCATTTTTTCACTTAAGAAACATAAGTAAAGTTAGACCTCTTATATCACTGAAAGATGCTGAGAAATTAGTTCACGCGTTTGTTTTCAGTCGACTAGATTACTGTAACGCACTCCTCTCAGGACTACCCAAAAAAGACATAAATCGTTTGCAACTAGTGCAGAATGCAGCTGCTAGAATCCTAACTAGGAAAAGAAAATCCGAACACATTTCTCCAGTTTTAATGTCACTACACTGGTTACCTGTGTAACCATATATTCCAAATTATAACCTCAGATCCTCAAATGAGTGTCTCCTTAGAATTCCAGAACAAAACTTAAAAGAAGTGGTGAGGCGGCCTTCTGCTGCTATGCACCTAAAATCTGGAATAGCCTGCCAATAGGAATTCGCCAGGCTGATACAGTAGAGCACTTTAAAACACTGCTGAAAACACATTACTTTAACATGGCCTTTCTATAACTTCAATTTAACTTAATTTAACTTAATCCTGATACTCTATATGTTCAATTTCCTCATAATAACTATTCATGGTGGCTCTAAAATCCGTACTGACCCCTACTCTCTTTTCTGTTTATTTTTCCAGTTTCTTTGTGGTGATGACCTGCGCCACCTCCACCTACTCAAAGCTTCATGATGCTCCAACAATGATGGATGGATTAAAAGGCAGAACTCTACGTGACCATCTTCATCAAGCCCTTCCGTGAGAACCCTAAATCCAAAGAGGACTGTTTCATTTATGTTAGGGGGGACTGGGCAGTCTCATGGTCTGGAATCCCTACAGATTTTATTTTTTCTCCAGCCATCTGGAGTTTTGTTGTTTTTTCTGTCCCCCCTGGCCATTGAACCATACTCTTATTCGATGTTAATTAATGTTGATTTATTTTGTTTTCTTATTGTGTCTTTTATTTTTCTATTCTTTATTATGTAAAGCACTTTGAGCTACTGTTTGTATGAAAATGTGCTATATAAATAAATGTTGTTGTATTTGTTGTTGTTACATCAGGGATTGGCTCTGAGCCCTTTCTTATTTGCAATGTTGATGGACAGTTTGACAGACAAGATTAGACAGGAGTCTCCGTGGACTATGATGTTTGCTGATGACATGATCTGTAGCGATAGTAGGGAGCAGGTTGAGGAGACCCTGGAAAAGTGGAGATATGCTCTAGGGAGGAGAGGAATGAAGGTCAGTAGGAACAAGACAGAATACATGTATGTGAATGAGAAGGAGGTCAGAGGAATGGTGAGGATGCAGGGAGTAGTGTTGGCAAAGGTGGATGAGTTTAAATACTTGGGATCAACAGTACAAAGTAACAGGAAGTGTGGACGAGAGATTAAAAAGAGAGTGCAGGTAGGGTGGAATGGGCGGAGTAGGCTGTCAGGAGTAATTTGTGACAGACAGTTATTAGAAAGAGTGAAAGGGAAGATCTACAGGACGGTAGTGAGACCAGCAAGTGGATACCTTCCCAGAGGTAAACTCGACTACGAAGGAGGTGCTGAGGTATTTGGAAATTGTAGAGAGAGAAGTGTTGCTCAGATTAAATAAGATTAAGTCAAACAAATCACCAGGATCAGCTAATATTTATCCTCAAGTTCTTAAGGAGGCTAGTGAGTACATATATAAACCCTTGACACATATTTTTAGGAAGTCACTGCGCACTGGAGAGATTCCGAAGGACTGGAAAATGGCAAATATCATCCCATTATATAAAAAGGGTGACAGGGTAGATCCAAGCAACTATAGGCCAGTAAGCTTAACATGCATCACAGGAAAATTAATGGAAGGAATTATTAAGGATAAGATTGAGCAACACCTGGCAAGGACAGGAGTTATTCTGAACAGTCAGCATGGGTTCAGAAGAGGGAGGCCGTGTTTTACTAACATGCTGGAATTCTATGAGGAGGCAACAAAAGGATACAATCAAAGTGGAGCATAGTATGATATTATTTAACTTGACTTTCAGAAAGCATTTGATAAGGTGTCACATGAGAGGTTGGGCATCAAATTAAAAGAAGTGGGAGATCAGGGTGATATTTTTAGATGGGTGCAGAATTGGCTCACACACAGGAAGCAGAGGGTGATGGTGCGAGGAACCTCTTCAGAATTGGCCGATGTTAAGAGTGGTGTTTCACAGGGGTCAGTGCTAGGGCCACTGCTATTTTTAATATATACTGTATAATTGATTTAGATAGGAATATACTGTAAGTAACAAGCTGGTTAAGTTTGCAGATGATATCAAGACAGGTGGATTAGCAGATAATTTGGAATCCGTTATATCATTACAGAAGGACTTGGATAACATACAGGCTTAGGCAGATTTGTGGCAGATGAAGTTTAATGTCAGTAAAATTACACATAGGAAGTAAAAATGTTAGGTTTGAATACACAATGGGTGATTGGAAAATCAAGAGTACAAATGTTAGGTTTGAATACACAATGGGCGGTCAAAAAATCGAGAGTACACCTTATGAGAAGGATTTAGGAGTCATAGTGGACTCTAAGCTATCGACTTCCCAACAGTGTTCAGAAGCCATTAAGAAGGCTAACAGAATGTTAGGTTATATAGCACGGTGTGTGGAATACATGTCCAAGGAGGTTATGGTCAACCCTTATAGTGCACTGGTGATATGTCATCTTGACTACTGTGTGCAGTTTTGGAGTCCAGGCTACAAAAAGAACATAGCAATGCTAGTAAAGGTCCAGAGAAGAGAAGAGACTAGGCTGATTCCAGGGCTACAGGGGTTGAATTATGAGGAAAGATTAAAAGAGCTGAGCCTATACAGTTTAAGCAATAGAAGATTAAGAGGTGACATGATTGAAGTGTTTAAAATTATGAAAGGAATTAGCACAGTGGATCGAGACTGTTATTTTAAAATGAGTTCATCAAGAACACAGGGACACAGTTGGAAACTTGTTAAGGGTAAATTTCGCACAAACATTAGGAGGTTTTTCTTAACACAAAGAATGATAGATACCTGGAATAAGCTACCAAGTAGTGTGGTAAACAGTAAGACATTAAGGACTTTCAAAACTTGACTTGATGTCTTTTTGGAAAAAATAAGTGGACAGGACTGGCGAGCTTTGCTGGGATGAATAGCCTGTTTTTGCCTAGAGTGTTCTAATGTTCTAATGTTCTGATATGGGTTGGAGATAGTGGCACTCGCCAGAAAGCAGGAGAAAGAGCTAGAGATAACTGAGTTAAAGATGGTAAGATTTGCATTGGGTGTGATGAGGACAGACAGGATTAGAAATGAGTACATTAGAGGGTCGGCTCAGTCAGAGAGGAGAGATTGCGTTGGTTTGGACATGTGCAGGGCAGAGATGCTGAGTATATTGGGAAAAGGATGTTAAGGATGGTGCTGCCACACAAGGGGAAAAGAGGAAGGCCTAAGAGAAGGTTTATAGATGTGGTGAGAGAGAACATGCAGGTGATGGGTGTAACAGAGCAAGATGCAGAGTACAGGAAGATATGGAACAAGATGATCTGCTGTGGCAACCCCTAACGGGAGCAGACAAAAGAAGAAGAAGAGTGGTCAAGCACATAGGATGTCTGACTGCTGTTTTTCTCAGAAGACTTTAAATTCACAACTAAAACAAGAACAAAATTACCATGCTGTTTAGTAAAATTGCTCTAGTGAAAATTTCAAGACAGTTCTCAAAAGATTGCATCATCTTAACATTTAGGAGGAACTAGCAAAGGACAGACAGAGATACAGGATGTCTGAAGATGCTACACTTGATGAAAAAAATGCCACACAAGGGTGCAGATAACAAAAGGCTGTGGTTTAAGTAGACATTTACATTTATTTGTATAGCACACACTTTTATCTAAAGTGAACGACTTACAAAAGAAGTCAATACTATTGAGTAAACATCAGACTGTTTTGGAACAAGTATTACAGGGCAAGGTTACAAAATTGATCATCCCCAGTGAAGAGCTCAGAACAAAATACAAGCCAGTTACAATTCCTACATTACAAAACCTATCAGTTAATATCAGTTAGACAGAAATTCACCAAGCGAAAGAGTTTTCAAATGCTCCTCAAACACATTGATGAAGTCAGCATTTTGAATGGAGCTGGATAGCTTGTTTCACTTGTTAGGAACTACACATGAAAAGAGTCTGGATTGAGATTTAATACCATGCTGTTCATCATCAGATTTGAGTGGTCAGGAAGGAGCATAGAACCTTACAAGTGTCATCACCCCAAGGTTACGTACAGTCTTGGCGTTTGTTAGGGCCAGGATATACTTGACACTAAGTGAAGCGGACACTGCTGCTATGCAAGCAATGTACAGTATAAACTATATTTGGACGTGTACTTTATATAAATATGGAGGATTCCACCAGGTGGCAATGCAAGATGTTGTTGTGAAGGTGCAAAATAAAATGGCATCAGAGACACAGAATATGGTATGTGAGACCTTTAAATGTATTGCATCATTATGATTGGGAACATGCAACGCTTGTATTGCCTATGTGAGCAATGGATGATAAAAAAGCACCATGAAGACATTCAAATGTCAGCAATTAAGTTTGATGATTTGCTTCACCACATCAAAAAAATTCATCAAACTTTGAAGCAAGCACATTGATCCTGTTGGAGCTGCAATGTGGACTCCCATCACACTGCGAATCCCTACTTCTTTTCTCAGACATTTTCCACTTTGCATGGAAATATCTGCCTTGGATTTGCTTCCATTTCAACTTGTATGTTTCCATATTCACTTGATGGTGATTTGATACCAGCTGTTCTGACAGGCATGTTTGTCACTAAGGAAATGTTGATAGTAAACAATGATGATGATATCACGTACCAAAACTTGAACTCATATGCCACCCAAATTTATGCTAATACTGCAACTCACGTTAATTTCAGATGACGTGCTCAGAGGATGTGTCAAAAGAGTGCTGGGAATACGTGGCAGCCATGATGTGTGTGCGTAAATGTTCTAAGCGTCAGGTACAACCAGGCCATTAGTAAAAATAAGCTTAGTTGAACATGGATGGGGTGCTGAATAGTGTTGGATTAGTACAAAAGTTTTGAATTCAGTATCAACACCATCTTTCGGACTTCAGTCCCAGTAACAAAACAGTTCCAAAGCAAATAACAAATAACTCCAAAAATCGCATGTGTTTTGTGGGTGGTCCCCAGGAGGCCAATCACTACCAGGAACTTCCCTCCACAATATACAGTTAGGTCCATAAATATTTGGACAGAGACAACTTTTTTCTAATTTTGGTTCTGTACATTACCACAATGAATTTTAAATGAAACAACTCAGATGCAGTTGAAGTGCAGACTTTCAGTTTTAATTCAGTGGGTTGAACAAAAAGATTGCATAAAAATGTGAGACAACTAAAGCATTTTTTTAACACAATCCCTTTATTTCAGGGGCTCAAAAGTAATTGGACAAATTAAATAACTGGAAATAAAATGTTCATTTCTAATACTTGGTTGAAAACCCTTTGCTGGCAATGACAGCCTAAAGTCTTGAACTTATGGACATCACCAGATACTGGGTTTCCTCCTTTTTAATGCTCCGCCAGGCCTTTACTACAGTGGCTTTCAGTTACTGTTTGTTTGTGGGCCTTTCTGTCCAAAGTTTAGTCTTCAACAAGTAAAATGCATTTCATTTCCGGCGCCGCATCCGAGTGGCAACCTTTTCAGCAGCTCCGTATATGACTTTATCTCTTTACCTTTTTATCTCTATTTTTCTCTATTTCACTGATCACTTCTACCACTTTCTTTTATGTGGAATTGCTCCCTGGACACTTTTTAATATTTTTTACTATTCGACATGGATTTTTACACTCCGAGAATCGCCTATTCAAGTAGTATAAGAAATGCTTATGCTGGTGTGGTTCCTTATTTACCTGACGAGGTAAGAAGACGATATCGGGGCAGCCGAGCGCAAAGATAAAAAATAAGATTAAATCGAGACAACTTGAGAGAAAATGGCGTTATAAACCGTCGGTGCCTTCTGTGATCCTGGGAAATGTGAACTCACTACCAAATAAGATCGACGAACTGGCTGTGCTGGTGAAAATGTCAGAACCTACAGAGAATGCAGCTTGCTGTGTTTTAGTGAAACGTGGCTAACAACTACTAAACGTGGCTAACAACTACCATCCCAGATGCTAACGTGGAGCTACCCGGGTTTAGCACAGTTAGAGCGGACAGAGACGCAAGTACCTGCGGAAAGAAAAAAGGAGGAGGACTCGCTCTCTATGTCAATACAAAGTGGTGCAACTCAGGACATGTAATCTCCTCTTGCTGCAGGGACATCGAACTGTTGGCCGTAAGTCTGCGCCCCTATTCCTTGCCCAGAGAGTTTGGACACGTGATTGCTGTTATTGTTTACATCCCTCCTCAAGCAACGCGGAGATGGCGAGTGACATCATCCATTCCGCAGTTGCTAAGTTACAAACGCAGCACCCTGAGGCACTTGTGCTAATCGCTGGAGACTTTAACCATGTAACGCTGGACAAAACATTACCTGCCTTCTCCCAGTATGTGGATTGTAACACTCGGGAAACAGGACTATCGACCTACTGTATGCAAACGTTAAAGACGCCACCCCGCTGCCTGCGCTTGGGAAAGCAGATCATAACCTGGTTCTGCTTCAGCCTCAATACAAACCAAGAGTGAGGGCGCTACCTACAACTACACGCTCATTCAGGAAGTGGTCCCCTGAGGCAGAGCAGGCTCTGAGAGACTGCTTTGGAACTACAGACTGGGATATATTGCTGGGTCACATAGTGAGAACATTGAAGAGGCTGTTGAATGCACAACTGATTACATCAACTTCTGTATGGACATTGTAGTTCCAGTAAGAACAGTACGCTGCTATGCTAACAACAAGCCATGGATTACAAGTGACATCAAGGGCCTTTTGAACCAGAAGAAAAGGGCTTTTAAAGGTGGTGATCAGCATGAGCTCAAGCGTGCAGAAGGAACTCCGAGTCCAGCTCAGGGCGGCAAAGAGCAGTACAGGAGAAAGCTGGAGCAGAAGTTGCAGAACAACAGCATGAAGGAAGTGTGGGATGGGATGAAGATTATCACTGGCTGCAGCTCAAGCGGGTGCCATCATCGAGACAGACGTGGAGAGAGCAAACCAAATGAACAACTTCTTTAATAGGTTTGATCACTAACCCACTCTCACCTCGGAGTACTGCATCCTCCAACCATCCTTCTGCTGATACCAGCATAGGTGAGACATCCCCACCCACAATTACAGCAGCCCATGTGAGCAGAGAGCTGAAAAGACTTTGTGCCAGCAAAGCAGCGGGTCCAGATGGTGTATCGCCACATTGCTGAAGGCCTGTGTGTTGGAACTGGGGAGTCCTCTACAGCGCATCTTCAACCTGAGCCTGGAACAGGGGAGAGTCCCAAGGCTTTGGAAAACATCTTGTATCACCCTGTCCCAAAGGTATCACGTCCTAGTGAGCTGAATGACTTCCGGCCTGTTGCTCTGACGTCACATCTGATGAAGACCATGGAGCGGCTGCTGCTTCACCACCTGAGGCCACAGGTCCCCACGCCCTCGACCCTCTGCAGTTCGCATACCAGGAGAAGGTGGGAGCGGAGGATGCCATCATCTATATGCTACACGATCCCTCTCCCACCTGGACAGAGGCAGTGGTGCTGTAAGAATTATGTTTTGGACTTCTCTAGCGCCTTCAACACCATCCAACCTCTGCTCCTTAGAGACAAGCTGACTGAGATGGGAGTAGATTCACACCTGGTGGCATGGATTGTGGACTATCTTACAGACAGACCTCAATATGTGCTCTTGGGAACTGCAGGTCTGACATTGTGTTCAGCAATACAGGGGCCGCAGGGGACTGTACTTTCTCGGTCCTGTTCAATCTATATACATCAGACTTCCAATATGACTCGAGTCCTGCCACGTGCAAAAGTTCGCTGATGACACTGCTATTGTGGGCTGCATCAGGAGTGGGCAGGAGGAGGAGTACAGAAAGTTAATCAAAGACTTTGTTAAATGGTGTGACTCAAACCACTTACACCTTAACACCAGCAAGACCAAGGAGCTGGTGGTGGATTTTAGGAGGCCCAGGCCCCTCATGGACCCTGTGATCATCAGAGGTGACTGTGTGCAGAGGGTGCAGACCTATAAATATCTGGGAGTGCAGCTGGATGACAAATTGGACTGGACTGCCAATACTGATGCTCTATGTAAGAAAGGTCAGAGCAGACTATACTTTCTGAGAAGGTTGGCATCCTTCAACATCTGCAGTAAGATGCTGCAGATGTTCTACCAAATGGTTGTGGCGAGTGCCCTCTTCTACGCGTGGTGTGCTGGGGTGGCAGCATAAAGATGAAAGACGCCTCACGCCTGGACAAACTTGTTAAGAAGGCAGGCTCTATTGTAGGAGTAAAGTTGGACAGTTTAACATCTGTGGCAGAGCGACGGGCATTAAGCAAACTCCTGTCAATCATGAATAATCCACTGCATCCACTTAACAGTGTCATCTCCAGGCAGAGGAGTAGCTTCAGTGACAGACTTTTGTCACTGTCCTGCTCCACTGACAGACTGAGGAGATCATTCCTCCCCCACACTATGCGACTCTTCAATTCCACCCGGGGGAGTAAATGCTAACATTACTCAGTTATTGTCTGCTTTTTATTTTTATTTTTTCATTTTTATTACTATTTAATTTAATATTGTTTCTTTGTATCAGTATACTGCTGCTGGATTATGTGAATTTCCCCTTGGGATTAATAAAGTATCTATCTATCTATCTATCTATCTATCTATCTATCTATCTATCTATCTATCTATCTATCTATCTATCTATCTATCTATCTATCTATCTATCTATCTATCTATCTATCTATCTATCTATCTATCTATCTATCTATTGGGTTAAGATCAGGTGACTGACTTGGCCATTCAAGAATATTCCACTTCTTTGCTTTAATAAACTCCTGGGTTGCTTTGGCTGTATGTTTTGGGTCATTGTCCATCTGTATCATGAAACGCTGCCCAATCAATTTGACTGCATTTAGCTGGATTTGAGCAGACAGTATGTCTCTGAACACCTCAGAATTCATTCGCTGCTTCTGTCCTGTGTCACATCATCAATAAACACTAGTGTCCCAGTGCCACTGGCAGCCATGCACGCCCAAGCCATCACACTGCCTCCACCGTGTTTTACAGATGATGTGGTATGCTTTGGATAATGAGCTGTTCCACCCCTTCTCCATACTTTTTTCTTGCCGTTATTCTGGTAGAGGTTGATCTTGGTTTCATCTGTCCAAAGAATGTTTTTCCAGAACTGTGCTGGCTTTTTTAGATGTTCTTTAGCAAAGTCCAATCCAGCCTTTCTTTTCTTGAGGCTTATGAGTTTCTTGCACCTTGCAGTGCACCCTCTGTATTTACTTTCATGCAGTCTTCTCTTTATGGTAGACTTGGATATCGATACGCCTACCCGCTGGAGAGTGCTGTTCACTTGGTTGGCTGTTGTGAAGGGGTTTCTCTTCACCATGGAAATGATTCTGCGATCATCCACCACTGTTGTCTTCCGTGGACGTCCAGGTCTTTTGCGTTGCTGAGTTCACCAGTGCTTGCTTTCTTTCTCAGGATGTACCAAACTGTAGATTTTGCCACTCGTAATATTGTAACAATTTTTAGGATGGGTTTTTTCTGTTTTCGCAGCTTAAGGATGGCTTCTTTCACCTGCATGGAGAGCTACTTTGACCGCATGTTGTCTGTTCACAGCAAAATCTTCCACATGCCTTGTATCTGCTTAATTGATAACGACATAACGACAGACTTGCCCACACCTTCCCATGAAATAGTCTTTGAGTCAATTGTCCAATTGCATTTGAGCCCCTTAAATTAAGGGATTGTGTTAAAAAAATGCTTTAGTTGCCTCACATTTTTATGCAATCGTTTTGTTCAACCCACTGAATTAAAGCTGAAAGTCTGAACTTCAACTGCATCTGAGTTGTTTTATTTAAAATTCATTGTGGTAATGTACAGAACCAAAATTAGAAAAAAGTTGTCTCTGTCCAAATATTTATGGACCTAACTGTAATATCCGCAGCATTTCTCACAGTTCCAGCCAGTTCATTTTGAATGTGTTTGTGTGTTTTGGCAAATTTTTGAGCTTTTTCGGTATCTGTTTGTGAATTTTTGGATTTTGTACCTGTTTGCTCTTTCTTTTGTCCAGTCATTGGATTTTTGTTTTGGGACTTTGTTTACATTGGATTGCCTCATTGGAAGTTTAGGCCACTCCATTTTATGTCTTTGTGCTCTTCAGTTCTTCTGTGGTATTGAAGAACCTTTTTTGTGAAGAATAAATCTTTAATTTTCTAAAGATTCTACAAGACCCTTTCTGTGCCTAGCCGGGTTTTTTTTACTGAGATTGCCCCTTCTAATGCGACGTGCTTGTGGGATTTTCATGCTTTGGTACTCCCCATGCACAACTGTGAAGACCACAGAAAGATGCTGAAAGCCTTCTGGTGTACACTATATTGGATCAATAAGGCTGATGGCTTCACATACATGCAGTTGAAAACTATATGTCAGTAGTGGCAAAACGGTGAACAGAATGTAAACCTGAGCTAAGAATGCCATATCTGAAAATGTTAAACTATTGTGAATAGTGTATCATACTACACAGTAAGCTGCCAGCATTAGAAATGTAGGCCAGAGGACTTTTTATACCGTAGAACGCAGATCCAGTCCAATTTCTAAAATGTTCTAACTGCTGCAATATTCTGAGACCATGCAATAATGGAGACCAAGTTCTTCTCACATATTTTGGCTTCTGTTTGTTTTTCATTACAGAATCAGGCTAACATTCAAATAGTTTGCTGCACCAGATCTTTACAAGATTCAACTCCAGTGGTTTCACCATTTTGCCATTGCTGCACACACCCACACACATCTGTGAAGTGCATTGCGACTCCCTCTGTGTGTTGCACAAAGGCCACATTCAGCTGGAACACAGAGCCTCCCAAATAAAGCTTTTGAGTTACTGTGATACTCATGATGTTCACCACAAACGTTTACTTCTGTAGGACCTTGAGCCAATGTGTAATCCTCTTTTCCAGTTCATGAAAGATGAATAGGCACATCAGTGATTCATGATTGGTGAACAGCCAGAAGTGGGTGCCATTGAAAAAAGGGGCAGAAATGATGAATAGCTTGTACTGTGGCCAAATGTTCTTAATATCATTCTGCATGGGCAAGTGCCCAGCTGGAATATGACACTACCCATTCACCATCGCCAATGCAGATATCATCTGTATCCACTAAAATGTGCATTTTGAGAAAGATAGAAAAGGAAATGTATTAGGGCTGACTGGGGTTGACTACAGGTTGTCTGACATTATTCTCAAAATTAAATCTGCTGTATTTGTGCATTAGTGACCATTATGGCAGTTTTGGCAAAGTATTCCATAAAATTCACCAAGAGCGAAGGTTAGTATTAGAAACGTGTGCAGATCACAAGGCCCATCTGCAGGGCCGTTGACAATTTGTTAAACTTACAGCAGTGCACAATCCTGAACAGCACCCAGGGGTTGTGTTTGATGCCTGTTTTGTTGTGTAAAATAAAAAATTAAATTTTGTTGCACAAGATCAGGAGCATGCAAAAGCATGTGGTCATAATACACTACCTCCTTTGTTCAGGAGATGGTTAACTAAGACACACTTTAAGAAGATCTGAAATGTGACAGGGTCATTGCACAATCCAAATGACTTTGCCTTAAATTAACTTCATATCTCCCTGATCAAAATAATGCCTTTTTGTGGGTGATTCTCTGGAGTGAGCACTGTCAGTAACCAAATTAGAGACTGAGTGAGCCAAACCAGTTTGACCTGGAGATATAATCCAAAGGTTATCAACAAAGAAGAGATCAAGTGACTCTTTTGTGCATCGTTATTAAGTTTGTTGGAAATTAGGTGCAACTAGTAGGATTTTCTTTAATGGAAGTTGTGTTGGTAAATCAATAATTTTATTTTTAATTTACAGTGAAATTGCTGCCATATTTCTAGAGTTGGAACTGTAGTATTAGTTAGACATGCAACTGAGAATTTTGCTGTTTATTTTGAACTTGAAATTGGTAGGTTAAAAGACTTACTTAGAGTCACAGAAGCAAAGAAGTGGGGAGGACTGACATGGCAGCTGTGTTACATATACATTAACATTTCAGTTGTCAGTATTGGTACAGGAAAAATCAGTTGTGGACAATAAGTGTTTCTCCCCCTAGCTGCTCCAGAACCAAGAAAGCACTCTATGGAGCCCAAGCTACATAAAAATTGTTAATATTTTATGTTTTTTTTTGTTTGTTTTTTTTTTGCAGGTAACAAAAAAGGAATGGAACCACACACTGACATACAAATCTTCAAAAAGCAATAGAAAATACCAAATCATCCTCCATCTATAGGCCTCTCTAAAAAAAAGCAGTGACCAGTCTATTTAGTAGGGTGACTGGTGCACTACCCTGCTTAGTACCACACAAAGCACTGTTATCTTTCACCTCATTTTCTCCAGCCCTCTGGTTTCATTTGCTTCTCTTGAATGAATATCATCCTCCTGAACCCAATCTTACCTGAGATCTGTGAAGAAACAGGTTTAAGCCCCAACCAAGAATCACTTCTGTGCTCATCTCATTAAAAATGTCTGGTGCCAGAAACATCTTATGGCAACACTGGCTTACTCTAGGTATTCCTGCAACCCTAAACTCTAGTTACAAGTTAAAGGGTCTGATAAGTCCTTGGTAGCATGCCCTCCACCCTGTGCAAGAAACACCCACCTGTACTGAAAACAAACTTCATTTTCTCACATATTGGTTACTACTTCAGAGCCTCTCCAATTAATAGCTTATAGTGCTACTTCTGAGCACATATGTTTTTCAGACCTCTATGGTCTTTCTTCTTTTGGTTCAAGTTACACACATCATTCTTGGCATATTTTTATCTCATTTTCCAATATCATCCCCTTTACTTGAATTTCTCATTCTCACACAGTTATCCTTAATACAGTCACTTGAATATACTGAACAATGAAGAGTATGCTTCCTGAATACTTTGGGTGAATCTTATAGATTTTGTCGTGCTGATCGCAAAAATCAACTTTACGTTTTTGTATCAAAAAATACCATTTTATTCCAGTCACTTATTCTTGTGATTTCCTCTTATATTACACGTGTACGTATTGGGGACAGCTTAGGGGCTCTAGTAATGGTAATAACCCGCCACTCCAGAGGTTGATGCTGGAAGATTGACAGCTTTACTTCTGATATCTATCCACCTGGACCTGCGTCTTCCTGTTGGAAGTCCTCAGAACTGGAAGATCCACCATCTTAGTCCATTTTTGTCATGAACTCACATCTGTGAAGACATTCCCACGGTTGTTTCATGTTTTCTTTACAATAAATCATTCAGTTATGTGGGGTTACCAGTGTGGTATCCAAAATCTTTATCGTTATCTTGTTACAAAGTATATATATATATATATATATATATATATATATATATATATATATATATATATATATATATATATATATATATATATATATATATAGTGGACTTGAACCCAGACACAGACAGACGGACATCTTAAGATCACCACACACACGTTTATTGTACAATATTTACAGTGCACTCCCCAGTGCCTCTTGCACCGTTCTCCCAATGTCCAGGCCTCACAGTCCTTTGTGCCTTTCCTTCTCCTGGCCTCCTCCAGTCCTCTCTCCAGCTCCGTCTCTCTTCCATCCGACTTCTGCTCTCGACTGAAGGGAGGCGGCCCCTTAAATAGGAACCCGGATGGGCTGCAGCTGCTTCCCGGCACTCCTCTTCAGACCCGCTCCAGTGTGGCGGAAGTGCCGGCTGTGCACCCGGAAGCCCTCTAGGTGTCCCCTGTCTTCTTCCCCCCAGCACTTCCTGGTGTGGCAGAAGTGCTGGGCTCCAGGGTTGTTTAGGCACCGGGGTGTCGCCTGGCGGTGGCCACGGGTCCCTACAGGGCTGGGCTTCCAAGCCCTTTACCCGTGGCCCCCAACATAACCAGGGCGGACGCCCCCTTGCGGTCTGGAGGAGGTACAAGCCCTCCTCCGGTCCTCCTGGGCGTCCCGGCCGGGCTCCAGCCCCAATATATATATATATATATATGCAGTACAACATAAATACAAAGAGGACTGTTTGACTTATGTTTGGTAGATTGCACAGAGGGGACTGGGCGGTCTCGTGGTCTGGAACCCCTACAGATTTTATTTTTTTTTCTCCAGCTTTTGGAGTTTTTTTTTTTTTTCTGTCCACCCTGGCCATCGGACCTTACTTATTCTATGTTAATTAATGTTGACTTATGTTTATTTTTTATTGTGTCTTCTATTTTTCTATTCATTTTGTAAAGCACTTTGAGCTACATTTTTTTGTATGAATATGTGCTATATAAATAAATGTTGATTGATTGATTGATTGATTGACAACAACTACAGCTGGAATCTCTGGGGTAATAAAAAGTAGCAGCACAACTTCTAGGAATGCAGCTCTAATATAGCAAGTACTGTAGTTTCATTTACAAATGGGACAACTATACTAAAGAGTCTCATCACAGCATTTGGTTTCAGGACAGAAAATTGTGGCACATAAAGCACTTATCGACCCAACAAAAATATTTTTCCTCCTTTTCATATTAAACTTGGACTGATTATAAATTTTGTGAAAGTAATAAACAAGCATAGTAAAGGATTTTGACATTTAAGGCAGATGTTTCCATTTGTTCCAGGCATTTTTGTTGTACTTTACTGCTGCAAACAAATTTTCCCCAGGAATAATAAAGTCTACCTAAACCTAAACTAATTTTGTTGGCCCAAAAATCAGACATGTCATCAATGACATACAGGTCAGGGAATTGCTTGGAAAACACTCAAGGATGTTGCTGAGAATTTCCTTGGTGAGCACTAATCTGCATCCAACTAATTGACAACATGCTTCAAGCACACAAAACCATGAAGTGCAATATCTCACTAAAGAATCATTTCCTGCATTCTCACTTGGACGTCTTCCCAACTAATCTTGTGCCATGATGGTGAAAAGTTTTACAAGGACATTGCAATGATGGAAAATCAGTACCAGGGCAAATGGAATCCATCAATGCTGGTGCAGTTCTGTTGAACATTGAAATGAGAAGAATCAGAAGTGGAATGCAAAGAAAAATCAGTAGCAAAATATTTTAGCTCATTTGAACTAATGGGATGTGTCAGCATCATAAAGAAATTAAACACATTCAATTCAAGAAAAGATCACTTCATGTTTCAAAAAATTCCAACGAGTGTGCATTGATTACGTTTATTTAAAGGTTCTCTATTTGTTGAGCTCAGGTGACTGGGCTGTTAGTAGTGTCATCTGGGAATGAGTCATAATTAAAAGCCTCATTTGTTTAGATTTAATCTTAATTGTAAAAGGATAATAATTATCAACTGAAAGGGTCATAATTATAAAAAAGAAAAAGGTTGAAGCTGAGCTCCAGCAAAACTATGACACGTTCATTTGAGGAGTACAGAGGACAGAAATTTCCTACATAATTCAAATTTAGTCAATGAATGATTTGACTGTCAGAGTCAACTTGAACGATGTACAAAACAACATAGAGGGTAATAATTTATCCAAAATTCTGTAACATTTTGAATAAGTCTGATACTATCCATATGTTGTTTTGCAATAAAAAAACAAAGTTACTGTTTCACTAACAAATAAACAAATGCAATTCAGTCAGAATAATTTTTTTATATCTTAAATGGATTCATTCAAACTGTCTATGAAACATGCATGCTTCTTCTCAGCCCAACCACAGACAAACAAAATGAAGCATCCCTGCAGAGTTCCACACATTTTTAATATAAAACTGTCAACAATCACACTATCAAACTTCATATGAAAGTAGAAAATTTATTAAAGAAAAAAGAAAAGGTAATAAATGAGCAAAGAATGAGTACTCAACAAAAATATAAAAATGGACTGTTAAATTCACAAAAAACAGTGCATTAGAGCTGGAAATCCCCAGAGTTATCTATGCAGTATTGATTATCATCTTTTTTATAACTGAGGAATCAGCAACTCAACAAAAATACATCATTTATTGGTAATCTTTTAAAATAAATACCGTGGCATATAAGAACCAGTAACTGCCCATGGAGGAAATACATTAAATCTCCAAGAAAAATTATATAGATAATAGATGAATGGTCTAAGATATGAAAAAAATGGTAACACTCATAATAGATACCCTAAATGTTTTTTTTTTTTATCTGCCAAACGTAAGGTTTCAGGATTCTTTTGTTTTAATAGAGCTATTAGTTTTGTGCAAATTATATAGAAAAACAATAGTTTGCTAAAAGTGAACTAATAAGCATGTCCTATCAGACATTTGGTATTAAAGAGTGGCAGAATCAGGGCCTTCTTAAAGTATGGGCACAATGGGCACTGCCCCAGAAGCATAGGAGCCCACAATATTTCTGATGTCTATGTATGTTTCTGTTTTGCTATCAAAACAGGGGACCCAGCACAATACTTTTCTTTTTTTGATCTTTGCATAAAAGAATCAAGGAAGTTAGCAAAAGGTTGACACACAATGAATTAGATTGTTCACCAAAGTTCAAAGTGCATTTTACACCAAACCTGGAGTTAAAAACAGAATGTAATTAGGAATGAAATTCTAAATTGTTTGTTTAATTCAACACTTGTATCTCATTGAACATTTTCTGTAATTTCTTAAAGCTCTAACACTGTTAAGTATGCACAGGAATCTTTAATCATCATGACATCACAGCAAGCGCATTACGTACCTAGCAATGCATAATGTGCAAAGCTCCAAAAATGGTAAAGCCTATGTAAGCAAGTACATAAAATATTCAACAAGATAATGAAAAGATATTAAAAAACTCTTAATTAATATTAATGACACCCAAGGAACATACAGGTGCCAGTCATAAAATTAGAATATCATGACAAAGTTGATTTATTTCAGTAATTCCATTCAAAAAGTGAAACTTGTATATTCGATTCATTCATTACACACAGACTGATGTATTTCAAATGTTTATTTCTTTTAATTTTGATGATTATAACTGACAACTAATGAAAGTCCCAAATTCAGTATCTCGGAAAATTAGAATATTGTGAGAAGGTTCAATATTGAAGACACCTGGTGCCGCACTCTAATCAGCTAATTAACTCAAAACACCTGCAAAAGCCTTGAAATGGTCTCTCAGTCTAGTTCTGTAGGCTACACAATCATGGGGAAGACTGCTGACTTGACAGTTGCCCAAAAGATGACCATTGACACCTTGCACAAGGAGGGCAAGACACAAGAGGTCATTGCTAAAGAGGCTGGCTGTTCACAGAGCTCTGTGTCCAAACACGTTAATAAAGTGGCGAAGGGATGGACAAGATGTGGTAGAAAAAAGTGTACAAGCAATAGGGATAACCGCACCCAGTAGAGGATTGTGAAACAAAACTCATTCAAAACTGTGGGGGAGATTCACAAAGAGTGGACTGCAGCAGGGGTCAGTGCTTCAAGAACCACCACGCACAGACGTATGCAAGACATGAGTTTCAGCTGTCGCATTCCTTGTGTCAAGCCACTCTTGAACAAGAGAAAGCGTCAGAAGCGTCTCGACTGGACTGCTGCTGAGTGGTCCAAAGTTTTGTTCTCTGATGAAAGTAAGTTTTGCATTTCCTTTGGAAATCAAGGTCCCAGAGTCTGGAGGAAGAGAGGAGAGGCACAGAATCCATGTTGCTTGAGGTCCAGGGTAAAGTTTCCACAGTCAGTGATGGTTTGGGGTGCCATGTCATCTGCTGGTGTTGGTCCATTGTGTTTTCTGAGGTCCAAGGTCAACGCAGCCATCTACCAGGAAGTTTTAGAGCACTTCATGTTTCCTGCTCCTGACGAACTTTATGGAGATGCAGATTTCATTTTCCAACAGGACCTGGCACCTGCACAAAGTGCCAAAACTACCAGTACCTGGTTTAAGGACCATGGTATCCCTGTTCTTGATTGGCCAGCAAACTCGCCTGACCCTAACCCCATAGAAAATCTATGGGGTATTGTGAAGAGGAAGATGCAATACGCCAGACCCAACAATTCAGAAGAGCTGAAGGCAACATGGGCTCTCATAACACCAGAGCAGTGACACAGACTGATCGACTCCATGCCACGCCACATTGCTGCAGTAATCCAGGCCAAAGGAGCCCCAACTAAATATTGAGTGCTGTACATGCTCATACTTTTCATGTTCATACCTTTCAGTTGGCCAACATTTCTAAAAATCCTTTTTTTGCATTGGTCTTAATTGATATTCTAATTTTCCGAGATACTGAATTTGGGACTTTCATTAGTTGTCAGTTATAATCATCAAAATTAAAAGAAATAAACATTTGAAATACATCAGTCTGTGTGTAATGAATGAATCTAATATACAAGTTTCATTTTTTGAATGGAATTACTGAAATAAATCAACTTTGTCATGATATTCTAATTTTATGACCGGCACCTGTATATGAATGCTAAATTAATAACACATTCTTGACATGCATCTTCTGCACACAAAATTGTTTTGTTCATTAACATTTATTGGAAGAGGCATCCAATTAACAAACACTTTGGTCATTTTAACCTAAGGTAGGAAATTCCTAACTTACCGAGAAAAAAAATCCCTTCCATCACATTTGAATATGTAAATGTTACATGTTTCTTCTGCTTTCTGAGTCCTCTATTTCCAGAAACTACAATTGACTGATTAAGTAATTTCTTTATCTTGCTGATATTCCTCCAGGTTTCAGATTCAAACATGGTCACTGCCTTTGTGGAGTTTGCTGGCTTATCATTATCAAGTTATAGTTTTGCTTAAAAATATTTTGGAGTGGTTTTTAATATTCCTTCAGCTTTATTTCCTTGTAAGTCATTTTTTATTTTATAGTTGTATTGCTTTCATACATGTCTTCTCATTTTTTAATGGCATCATGCTTTGTAAGAACTGGTTTTATTGTTGAAGTCACCCAACCATTTGTTGATTACTATGGCATGTGCACTAATACTATGATGAACTGGGCACATATTGAAGGATGGAGGAAGGCGGAGGAGGTCTACTGCAGGCCCTCATTTGTACTTTTTGTCTTCTTATAGTGCCTTGTTCGCTGAAGCTTTTGGTGATTATTCCCATTTAGCTCAATCAGAAGAACTTTGATGATGGACTAGATTGTCTGAACTTTAAATGAATAAAAATCAAATAAAGATTCTTTCAAAAACAAGGAATGCGTAAACATAGTAAAATAATGTGAAATTTCCAACTTGTGTTTTTCCTAAGCTTTAGTTTTGGCTAATCTCCTTTGAAAACTATCTGGTTGATCAATTGGTTGTCATCTGTTTACATTATGGATTCCCAACTCACATGTTGCAAGCAGCGCCAATGCTAAGTTATTTTGCACCCTACGCCAAGCTTATTAGTGCATCAACTGACAGTTCAGTAGCTAACCCGTGTGGCTGGGTTTTACCCCCTTATGATGTGCACCCTAAGCAAATGCCTAATTGGCATTGCCTTAATGGTGACACTGGCCATAGATACAGTTTTGGTTTTCCTACCAGTGCTTACTGTTCTTTCTAGAAAGATGCTTTTGGTAGTCACATTAACATGTCCTCATGGCTTCTCCTCAGGATACTTGTTTTTTTTCTCCCATTTTCCCAAAGATGTGTGTTGGGCTGCCTAGTGACTCTCCATTTGTGTTGGTGATTGCTGGGATTGCATTGTGAACTTCTTGATTGTGGATTTGTTGAGCTGAGGTCTTATTAGCTTTCTCTCCATATTCATAATAATGATGTCTTGATTTAAAAATGAGTTGTTCTGTTTCTTTAGTTATCAAGAGGTTGAGTTCTGAATGCCGTGAAGAGCCTCACTTGGACACCGGGCATGTTCTTGGTCTATTCTAGTAATTTCATTGATTAGCTCTGATACCTTCTTGGTTTCCAATTTATTTCTGTGGGAAAGATATGCAATAATCTGTCCTCTTAAGAAGGCCTTCAGGGTTTCCCAGAGTATTCCTGCAGAGACCTCTGAGGATGTATTTGTCTCTAGAAAAAAGCTGATTTGTTTGGATATACAGTAAATTCTGTACATTTTGTCTGCTGATAAAAGTGGGTTAAGATGCAATCTGCGAGATGAGTATGTGGGGCATAATGATTTTAGCTCCAAGATCAAAGGGCCATGGTCGGAAACAACAATAGCGTTGTACTTGCAAGATTTAATCGTAGGCAAGAAATTGTTATCTACAAAGAGATAATCGATTCTTGAGTAGCAATGATGCACTGGTGAGTAGAAGGAATATGCTCTTGAGTTTGGGTTTAGAAATCTCCAGGGGTCTGATAAGTTGTGGACAGTTACAAATTGTGTAATTGCCTTTGCAGTATTAGATGTCCTCACCCCTGTGACAGGAGACCTATCTAGGTCTGGATTTAAAACACAATTAAAGCCCCCAGCCATTGTAATTTTATGAGTGTTCACCCTGGGAATGGATGCAAATATATTTTGCATGAATTCCCATTCATGCACATTGGGTGCAGAAACATTTATCAAAATCACTTTGCAGTTAAATAAATTACTTATGACAATCACATATCTCCCTTCAGGATCAGATATTGCATGATACTACAAATGAGACTGTTCAATGTATAAGAATTCCCACACCTCCAGTTTTCTTTGTTAAGCTGGAATGGAACATTTGGCCAGTCCAATCTTTTTGCAGACAGAACTGATCCTTGCTTAATAAGTGGGTCTCCTGTAAAAATTACTATTTTAGCATTTTTGACCTGTTAGGTGAGAGAATACTGTCTCTTTAATTTATGATTCAGGCCTTTAACGTTCCAGCTCACAAAGTTAATTGTCCCATCATGGAGACATTGATTCTGAACTTTTGATGTTATTTTGTAGTCTTAACTGAAAATGAGACAGCTTTGACCTAAATTTCCAATTTTCTCAGGGTTTATTGCCATAATGCCTATTGTTGTGTTGGCACTTATCCTTATAAGGATAGATTAGATGCAGCTCGTTTAGCAAAGGCCATTTTAAATGATCACTGCGCTTGCGGTTTCGTGAGGGGGCGTAGTGGTTGTGGCAAGCCGCAGGGCGATCTGAGGTGTGGGCGTTTCTCACCGTGTGCACAGGTGAGGAACTGCCCACATTCGTGATTGCCCCCGTGGCTAACATGCTACAGCTGCTATGGCCCCTCGCATTATAAAAAAGAAGCACGAGGCGGTTGGGGGGGAGGAAGAAAAAGAACGAAAGAAAAGAGAAGGAAAGAGAGAACGGAGGTTACTGGGAGCGAACGAGGAAGCAGGACGGTGTGAGAGAGAGAGAGAGAGACACGTAGCATGTGGGTGAGCGAGCGAACGAGCTCTCGTGGGCAGCTGCATGGAAACTTGGGTGTTAGGCCTACACCCAGGAGTTGAAGTAGAAGTCACTCCCGCTGAGCGATCATGTAGCGGGAGTGACCAGGGGATGGCGACGACCCACAGAAGGCCAGAAGGGCAGCGGAAGTCGGGAGGCTTGGTGGTGGAGTCCCCAACGTGAGCAACCTGGCTGTTGGTGGAAATCAAATCTCGGGGACTGGGATGAGTGCCAGACCGAAGCCAGGGTTCGGGAGGTCTCCAGTCTCGTTTGAATGTGTAATGGGAAAAGGGCAACTGCAGAGAGAGCCTCGCCTGCTGCTAAGCCCAAGTGGGATAAGCAGGTGAGACGCTAGCTCAGAAGAAGCACCGAGCTTGTTGTTGTTGATTTAAAAAGACTGCTTCCAAAGAATCAATTTAACCTCTGGTTTTAAGGATTGTTTTTTCTATTTATTGATTTTACCTCCATGTTCCTTTTTATGGATTATTTATTGAATCTTTGAAGCACTGCACTTTATTTATTTGGACACTGTTTTGTTGACTATTTTAATAAAAGCACTGTTTCACTTTTTACCATCCCCTTGCTTACTTGTTGCCTTCACTAACTAGCTCACTCGGTAACATTATCGACAGTGTTGGGTTCAAGTGCTTCCAAACAGCAATGGGAGTGTGGAGCTGAACCCGCATCGTCACAACAGCTTGCTCTCTTTCTCTCCCCCCCAGTCCCCCCACCCTCATGACTCTCTGTTTGTGTTGGTGATTGCTGGGATTGCAAATCGAACTTCTTGCTTGTGGATTTGTTGAGCTAAGATGCTTGTTTTTTTTCTCCCATGTTCCCAAAGATGTGTGTTGGACTGGCTAGTGACTCTAAATTGTGCCCATATGAGTACCTGTGACCTGAGATAGAATGACACTCCATTCACAGTTTGTCCGTGATAACCATTGGCTATCTCCAGGCCTTACATCACAAAAATAGTCTTAGGCAAGTTTGAAAACTGAATAAATTAATACTGATGGTTCAGTTTTATAAATAGGATTAAAACATCAAGATTCTACTTCTCCTTGAAAATGTTTCTTGATATGGTAAAATATTGAGTGTAACACCTTAAACACCCTTACTGATTCTAGCGTTTACTAGAGATTTTCACAGAAATTCCATGCCCTATTTCTGATAAAGAGCAGAGCACTTTCCTGCTCACTAGTCCCATGTCATTATAAACAGTTACCACTCCCACATTCAAGTAATCAATTAGCAGTTCCAATCCCATCAGCTCATTTTAAGGAGGTGGTAGTCTTGTATTGTGCTGCTTAACAGCTGCTTAACAGTTTGTAATGAACACGGCATACCTGCGAAGTGTCAAGTATGTAACCAGTAGTAAGTAAGGCTCTGAGGCAGGTGGATGGAAAGCAGATACTGGAACACCATTTATTAAAATGCCAATACAAGTCAATTTTTAGCTCCATCTATTATTTTTAGGCTTTGTGTTACTATGTCAATGTTACAAGTAGGGAAAACCTAGCAGAGGCCAAATGTGCATATTTAAGTAATAGTGTATGTTTGGCAAAGTACATCAAACACCAAGATCTCAATGAGTTCATTCAGTGACCTAAAAGAGTCATATTGTTGGAAATTACATTGTCATGACTGCTTTATAAAAGGTATTTGTTTCCAAAATGTTTATCCTGTCCAGTGGGTTTTAGGAGTTGGTTGAGGTTCCACCTTCAGCTTCTCCTCTGACCTCCAGTTGGCTCAGCCCTACTTTTGGTGTTTCTTACAGTGTAATATCAGCCATGCAGTGGTCACACGATAGGAGGGGCAGGATGAACAAGACCTGGTGCTTGGCTGGGGCTCTTTGAACAAGCGCTATGCATTAGTACCTTCATAGAAGCATCTTGTCAGGCTCTTTTTGTGGATTTTGTGATTTTGACCATTTGGAAAAGCACAGCTCACACCCTAAAGTTGGCCACAATGAAGGAAAGGGAAAGTATAATTGAGCAAAGTGATGAAAATATAAAAAATACAGCAAATTAACAAGTTGTATATATTTTTTTGTAACAAAACCAGCAACCAGGGCAGCCTTCCAGCACTGGCATTGAATAACCTTCCCCTTCTTTACAATACACTCTTTTTGATTTTTTTTTTTTTTTTAATTCTAGATGCAGTCTCAGCTTTTTCCCCTATCCTCCTTATTTTCCATTTTATTTGCAGTTAATCACAACACATCACTAGCATTTAACCATTGCACAAAGATGTCAAAGATAGGCATTCTACAAAAATTCTTAAAAATGTAATATTAGCCATATTACGGGAGGCACGGTGTCGCAGTTAGGAGACCTGGGTTTGCTTCCCGGGTCCTCCCTGCGTGGTTTGCATGTTCTCCTTGTGTCTGTGTGGGCTTCCTCTGGGTGCCCCGGTTTCCTCCCGCAGGTTAGGTGGATTGGCAATCCTAAGTTGTCCCTAGTGTGTGCTTGGAGTGTGTGTGTGTACCCTGTGGTGGGCTGGCACCCTGCCCTGGGGTTTGTTTCCTGCCTTGTGCCCTATGTTGGCTGGGATTGGCTCCGGCAGACCCCCGTGACTCTGTGGTTAGGATATAGAACTTTGGATAATGGATGGATTAGCCTTGGGATTAATAAAGTACAGTATATATCTATCTATTACTTGTCAAAAACAGGTAATATGATCGATATTTAAATATTTGATATCTCTTGCACATGTGAACCTTCTGCGCCTTTCCTCTGTGTCTGAACCTCTCTTGAACGACACTGCCTCTCTCAAGCACATTACCGTAAAGACTGCTCCTCAGGCTCTTTCATTTCAAAGTGACTTGCTTGCCCCCTGTTCACTTTCATACATCCCATGTTTGACAGCGACTGTCAGTGTGCCTCCTGCACCTTTACTTCTCCTCGTCCCTCATTTTGATTGTGTCACCAAAGCCAAATTGACCAATCAGATTGCTCAAAGGCACCAGACACATTCAGGCCTTCGTGTTTTACTATAGAGTAGATTGTGATGTTATCTGGCAGAATTAAGCCTACCATAATTATCTCTCTATTATAATAAAAAAAAATCCTGTGACGAGACGAGACTTTTTAGCCTGCGACGAGATGTGACTTTTTCAGAGAGATACTTTTATGTCCCGCGAGACGAGACTTTGTGCCAAGAGATTTAACCACACCCCGGGCCGAAAATAAAAGACAAAGAGTAGATGACAAAGTAGAACGTCGTAAAGAGGTTAACATGCAGAGCAGGTTAGAGATAATGAAAGCACCAAAAAAAAATGATACTAAAGATCGCATTAGCGCAAACAAATGGAAATTATCACTCGGTGAAATAACGGAACAGTGAAAAGAGATTGAATATATTGTTCGGATTTAAACTTTAAGTCGGAGACTTGTAGATCATCTAATTCATGTTGCCATTAGGGAAAAGTAATGTTTCTTCTCAGTGAAGAGGCGTATCTGTGTGAATTAAAAGATTTGTTGTTTGGTGAAAGTGAAATCCACATACGCGAGCGGCAGAGATGTGAAGTGGCTGGCACACAGCGCAGGCCAGGGGGATTGGCGAGTAAAGCAAGCAGGGGGCAAAGCCCCCTAGTTTTAAATAAAATCTTTATGCATGATAAAGTGACATTGTGGTTCAGTGCATCCAGGTTTGAAATCCTTCATTTGGTTATTGTTTCTGCGAACAACCTACTTTCTGTATGTCTGTGTGGGTTTTTCTTTGGGTACTTTGTAGGGTTAGGTTAATAAATGACTCTGAAATTGGCCCTATGACTGGATCCAACATCTAGTGCTATCAGGATACTCCAGTCTTCCATGATTCTGAACTGGATTAAATTGGAGAATGTTATGCTATGTCATGCATTCTACAACAAAAAAGCTGAAGCTTCACGTACAAATATGATATCATGGCTCCAGGTTTTGTAACCCACAGAGCTTTATCAGCGCAAGAAAGAAATTTATTGTATCCATTAAAGCAAACCCAGTCTGGCATGTATAGTCTTTAAAAAAAAACAATGCAATTGATGCGGTACAAATTACTCAGGTAATTATTTGATCATTTTTATTTCTTAAAATATCCTTATTTTTTTAAATAACTTTCAAAGAGCCATTACACTGACATGGCATTTAGTGTTTTCACCTCACAGATCCAAAATCTTGAGTTTTAATCATGGCCCAGTCTCTGCCTGTGCGGAATTAACATGTTCATGTCTGTGTCAGTTTTCTCTGGGTATGCTAGTACTCCTCTTACATCCCAAAGGCAGATGCAAGTGCATGTTGGAATACCTAAAATAGACCAAAGCCCCATCCATAGCTGGATCCTGCATTGCACTCATTGCTACCAAGAAAAGCTCCAACCCTTGTCATCTTAATGTGCCTTTAAGTGGGTCAGAAAATGGATGGATGAATTTTGAAAAATTCAAAAAAGCTAAATCAGCTTTAAAGTAAGGAAGAAATTAATACAAAAAAGATGTATGGAGTGTTTTTGTTTCACTAACGATCATCAGCCATGGAAGACTTGGAGAACTTCCTTAATGAGCCTCTTAAAGGATTGAACATGAGGATTAAACTGAAATCAGCTCCTCCAAAGCTGAAGACTCTGGAGAAATAACAACATCACCGAATATCAATGTACTGTAAGTAAAGTGTCAATTTATTGATTTCTACATCTAGACCTGAAAGACCTTAAAGTAACAAAATGAATTTTCTCAGGTACAGATTGAAATGCTCCTAAAAGAACTGAATTACAGTTAAAACACTCACTGGCTGAGTCCATGTTAATCTATAACGAAAATGTAAAAAAAATGAAAGAGACCATCCTGGCCTTGTACTGTAGAAAAGCATTTAACAGTTTATCTTAGGATAGAAAACATCTTAATGATAATCCAGAAGATACAATTAAAGAATTGTGCTGTCTTTACAACACTTTCCATAGAAATTCTAGACGCTGGAAAGCACTGTGGCCCATTATTTTAAAAAGTAAGCATTAAAAAGAACATCCATCCATCCATTTCCTAACCCGCTGAATCCGAATACAGGGTCACGGGGGTCTGCTGGAGCCAATCCCAGCCAACACAGGGCACAAGGCAGGAACCAATCCTGGGCAGGGTGCCAACCCACCACAGTTAAAAAGAACATGAAATAGTTAAAAGCAATAGCACCAACTACACCATTAATAAGCAGTGCCCGCAGGAGACAGAAGAAAGAGAAAGAGGAAAAAAAAATAACAATGCTACAGTTCACAGAACAATGAAGGTGTGTTTCTGGTCCATAATTTAAAAGAATTTATTTTTTAAAAACAGAACTTTACTAAAACTTTCCTACCAAAACCTTTACAATAGAAACAGAACATTCAACTTGTTGAAAAGAACATTTAGTCCAATACTGTAGTCCACTCCATTACCCCGTGCCACCTCTGTTTGAATGTATCTGTGTCTCTGGGTAAGTCCCCTCCAGACTGTGTATATTACTTATAAGTAAATAGCAACATGCATGTTAATCGCTAGGCACCTGACATGATGTAGCTGCGTTAAAGCCTAAAGCATACAAAGTCAAGTAAACAATAATATTCATGCTTACAGTTGTATCTTTTGCATATTACTATGTGCTGCCTCTGCCAGTCTTCTGCCTTTTGCTCATTGCTCCATGGGTAGGTTCCTGCTCTCCACTCTCCCTAAAATTGAATTTATCAAGCCCAATGAATTGATGGTGGAAATGTTATTATGCATATTACATTCACAGGGATAGCTCTACAAACTCACACACCACCGTGTACAATTTAAGAGAAGTTGGAAATCAAGGAGATGTGAGCCCTTATAGAGGTATCATTGGAGTCTGGTTCTGCCGCTTAGTCTTACTTTGGTATTACTCTGTAGCTTTTCATAAAGCTTCGACATGTACAGAGCCTTTGGACCAAAGATTTCTAATTTTTATTAATTTGGTGAAACATTAGAAGTAGATAGAAAAGGTTCTCAGTCCAGATCTTGAGTCTGTACTTCACCAAGCTGTGAAGTGAAGACCTTTGCCTTTTCCATTTTTTTTTTTATTTATAAGGTGTGTTGGATAGGTAGAATCTCCTTTGGGCCAAGTATTTGAAGTTAGCCAGAGAAGGGAAATGTCCTGATAGATGAAGCCGGTGTGGATTGAGCCTTCCTTGTTTGAAGAGAGACAAGGACATGCTTTACAACATCAGCAGCTCTGGTGTCTTCTCACACTGGGTGACCCTTCTTCCTGGGTCAACCTGAGGTGGTTGTGCTCCATGTGTTGTGCTCCCGTCTCCTTAATCTGCGTGATCACAGCTACATGGCACCCAGGAATCTCTTTCTCTTCTCTGCACTCCTCCTCCCACTATGGCTGTCTGTTAAGGAACACTCTTCTCAAACTCTCCCACTGTGCAAATTAGTGAAATGATGTCTAATAAAATGCATGCTTGAACCCCTGCTTTTCAAAACACACACGAATATATGAAGCAATACCTCAGCAAATAGTATATGGAGCAAACCTGTCATTTTTCTTGATCTACATTTAAATAGATAATTCATTAAACTAAATAAATAATGAAATATACAAGCTCCCTTTGTGGAGTTTGCATGTTCTCCCTGTATCTGTGTGGAATTCCTCCCACAGGCTAAAGCCATTCAGGTTAGGTGAACTAACATTGCTAAAGTGACAGACTGGCACCCTGTGTAGTGGTTGTTCTTGCCTTGCGCCCAATGACTATCTGGATAGGCTTCAGCTGTCCTACAACCCTGCCCTAGATGAATGGGTTAGGAAAATGGATGGATGATTATATAAAGTGCCACCTAGTGGGCAAAACATATTACTGTACTTTGCAATTGTTTTGGTTCTGAAAGAATTTGAGTCAATAAAGTGGGTGCTAATCAGAGTTTCAAAAATCATAAGTATAGTTTGCGTCAATGAAAGGTGCAAGTGGCAGGGGGTGCCTTGTGTGATCTCACCTAGGGTTCCAAATGATGTTGGACCACTACTGTCCCTTAGCATTCTTCAGGAAGCAGAACATGTAACTGCTGGCAAACAAATGATTGTTACTATTACATTTGTAAAAGAAATCCCACTTTCTTCATTTGTCAAATTAGTAAACTGGTGAAAATGGTTTATCCTCTGACTAGCAAAAAGAAATTAAAAAGATTTTATAAAGTTATACATTATGATGGACAGCACTCTTGGGCTAACATACTGTTCAAGATGGGTGCTGGTCCATTACCTGGCCAGAAGGCCAGGGTGAAGATAAAATATAATATTTCATTTTCACTTGAGGAGGTTAACAGAAGATACCAACAATATAAAGAGTTTGTTAGCAACCCCACTTGGATAGAACAGGAACATTTACCCGTCAGGGAGGCCATTATAATGGAAGGACAGGGGGAAAGAATGGAAAATGGTTCCATTAGATGGTAGCATCCCTGGCTTAGGAATTCTCAGATGGACACCCACAGGGCATACTGGGACCTGGAGTCCCATGGGGCAAGCCAGTTGGGTTCTGTGAGGGAGCATTTTAACCTTGGCATCCTTACTTTCAAGGACTTCTGTTTGACCTGGAAGTGTTTTGAGCAGGCTATGCCCAACAGCAGAAGTACTCCCGGGTCTGAAATAAAAGGAGTAGCTTCACCTCACCCAGGCGAGTTGGAGTGGGATGGAAGACAAATAAAACTCACCTGGGAATAGTGGAGGAGAAGACAGGCTGAAAGAAGGAAGAAGAATTGTGTGGTGCCTTTATGCAATTGTACTGTATAAGGAAGCCTTTGTTGAAGTATTGGTGCTCACTAAACCTTTTATTCAAACCAGGACTTGTATCCAGTGCATGGAGCAATGTTATGCCCCCACTGGTCACAATAAACATAGCTTGGAGCAAACTCATTTTCTGGGATGTGGAAAAAAACAGATAATAATTTTTATCAGATATTTTTTGGTTCCTTTAATGGTTTCTGGCCTTCTGTCTGAAGTTCAAGTTTAAATCTAATGTCACGTGAGAGGATCAAAATGAAATTCATTATTGTGTGTCACAGTAGTATGACACCATAGATTAAATAAAACATTAAATTATATATACAAGTAACTCTCTGGTTATTATGAGCCACTGTTGGGTAGTTTTAGGAGCTTTGGGTAAAATCTGTGCCTGAGTCCACAGATATGAATGCTGATGGTCCTGCACTGTTTGTCAGATCAGAGGAGAGAGGAAACTGCCTGGGCAGAATGGACTGGGCAGATATACAATACAATACTGTATTGTAAGGCAGTGTGTGAAATATATCAATTTTCTTTTGTCTTTTTTCCTTCCAGTGAGATTGCTGTAACATTTTGAAAACTGAGTTTTGTTGAAACAAAACTGGGATACAGTCAAAGTGTTGGGGGTACCACCCTTGGTAGACATCATTTAACAGGCATGTCAGAAGAAACTAAAGGCCAACATGCAGTAAAAGTCAAGACTATTTCAAAAGTAGACTTGCTACAAATTAAGTTCTTTGCGGATAAACTTAGCTTGATGGAAGCAGAGTCTAGTATGAATGCTGAATTCTGGTTATCCACATTCTTAAATTAGGGAAGTAATGGAAAAGACAAAAAGTCAGACAGAAGTGTCTTCAAGTGTCTGTGCTTTGTTCTAGGGAATCAAATGTGTAACACATTCTTCCCTGTCATATTTACCTGAACAGCAAGTGTGATAGTCTCCATGTGGAATGTGTCCATTACAGGTTTTCTATTTTCTCTTTCCATGTTATGTTGATGTCTTGCTTTCTTATGGTCTTTGTCTTCAACTAGCAAAGCACAACACTCTACACTATTGGCTGCACCATTCTCTTTGTCAGGTTCTTACTTAGACCATTTCTAAATAATGAAGCTATTCCTTTTTATTTCTTAGTCATTTTAAAGTGTTATTTGAGTTGGCTTGCAACACAGAAGAAATGCTAATTTTAGCTTTATACATTAAAAAATATAATTATTGATTACCAAAAGAAGACTAGGGCGGCACGGTGGTTGGTTTGCATGTTCTCCCCGTGTCTGCGTGGGTTTCCTCCGGGCGCTCCGGTTTCCTCCCACAATCCAAAGACATGCAGGTTAGGTGGGTTGGCGATTCTAAATTGGCCCTAGTGTGTGTTTGTGTGTGTCCTGCGGTGGGTTGGCACCCTGCCCAGGATTGGTTCCTGCCCTGTGTTGGCTGGGATTGGCTCCAGCAGACCCCCGTGACCCTGTATTTGGATTCAGCGGGTTAGGAAATGGATGGATGGAAAAGAAGACTTTTTTTTATATAAAAGCTACAAAGTGGACCATAAAGGACAATACATATTATTAATAATCATTCAGCATAATCATTTTAAACAGGTATGTCCTTAACATTGTGATAATAATGGTCTTATAAACCTATAATCACCCTATAATAATGTGTTTTTCATTTTCAGTTTTTCAAACTATATCAGATTGTTAGATAATTTTTACATTTCTTTTATTATCCTCGGGCATTTTATACTATTAACCGTTACCAGATCATAACTTCTCAGACCAGTTTAATTTAAGTCAGAGTCGTAGGGGACAAGAGCCTATTGTGGCAGCATGAGGTGCAAGGCCGAAACCAGTCAAGGGCAGAAGAGAATCCATTGCATGGCCAACTCATGCACATACACATAATCACTTACACTGGACTAGTATATCCTAATCGATATGTGAATATGGGAAGAAAACCCACATAGACATGGAGAGAACATGCAAGCTTTTCACAAATTTTATACAGGCATGGGATTGGACCCAGAACTTAAGATCTGCGAAATGGCAGGGCAACACACCACACCACCATACCACCCCCAAACTAATGAATTCTTCTTCAGCTAACAAAAAAAAAATAAAACAGAACCCTCAATGTCTTTTCCTTTTAGAGGTGGCTGGAGGCTACAAAAGCCCTTCTCCTAGGGAATATACTGACATCACAATAGCTCATCAATCTTTCAACAGAATTGGCTTTTTCTTGACAAGTATTTCAACTGTGACAGTCTTGTCCAATTCACAGATTCGCCCAATTATCATCTCTGATCATGCATCAATTACCAGATGGAGCTGGAAAAACTAATATTTAAGCACAGGTTTCATATTTGCTTCAAAAGTACAAGTGTTGCAAGGAGGTTAATGATTCTTTGCACATATCTCAGACAATACTTTGAGAAACAGTAGTCTTCATACAAATTGTAACAAAATATATGAAAAGATCAGGAGTTAAAATGAAGTTAAAACAAAACAGATCAAAAACATGACTATAAACTAAATATATTAATACTAAACTATCAACATCAATAATACAAAGCACAGTGATACAGTTTGTCTTATAGATACTTAGAACATACAACGTGAGGGTAAAAATGGACGATATCTCATAAATTGGTAAAACTGCTCCCGTGGATAAGGAATGAAAGGGGGAATGTCATTTGGAACAAACTAACTAGAAAGAAAGATTTTATGAAATCACATATTACCGACAATCAAAGTAAACATATCAAAAATGATTTTTTTGTATGAATTATAACAGTGGTTCTCAACCTGTGGGGCGGGAACTCCTAGGGGAATGCGAAGAGGTGAAAAAAAGAAAACAAGAATCTAAAATAGGAAAAAAAATCTGTTGAAACCAAAACAAATTAACTTAAACTACATTCTGATACTAGAACAATAAATATAGAGTTAGATACTGTAAATATCGATAAAAGTTAAGTAGGTATAATAAAATATGCATCTACATTTCAAAAAAATGTTAGGGGGTTGCGATTAAAACTGTTATAAAAACTCGGGTTGCAAATACTTAAAGGTTGAGAAACGCTGAATTATAACAATGTTACAGCAGAGGATGCAAGACTCTGCTGATGGAAGAAACGTTCTGCCTGCTATAACTGACTTTAAGGGGAAGAAAAGGAGAAGGTGGAAACCTCTTGATCAAAAGCAGTGAAGGAAGGGTGAGTGTAATATTCTCATCAGTGGGGGGACCTAAATGATTAGCAGATGCATTTCATTTTCAAATGTTTTTGCATGTATACCTTTTGTTTTGATGACCTGTTGTGTCATATTCAGCCCTTTGTTCATCATTAATGGCATCCACATAATCAACCTTTCCTCAAAATTCACCATTTTGGATACACTGTGCCACATCCGCATTGCTGCATAGCTAGAAAAATGTCTGGGCACTGGCATGCGGTTACTGTCTCTAAGTCTGACATAATTTTTTCCATGAGTGCATCAAGTATAAGCCAGCCGTAATTGTGTGCAAAACCACCCCCTTGTCCTTCCATCACCTTGGCATTCTGTTCAAGATGCCAAAAGAAACATCACAGTGGAGATCTTAACTTTATAATATTTTAAATGACTGAACAATTCTATCCCAGTATAGCAAAAACAATAGAGGTTTATAGGACCACTATGCTCACATGTACACAGTGCAGTGAAATTCTTTTTTGATAGCGCTAATCAAAATGCAATACATTGCCGCTCTCCTGATCTGAGATTAGTGAGACTAACAGCCTTACCTTGAAAATTCTATGATCCTTATAGAAGTGTGCAAACAGAATTAAATCTGAAGACAAAGTAAATATTGCAGGAAATGACAGACATGTTTGAAGCATGATATAATTAATCCAGACCACTGTAATTATCCAAGTGATATGACAAAGTCCCTCAGCTCTCTCAGAATGCCTTCTGGAACAAGTCTTTAAATAGCTAATTGTTTCTAGAGAAGGTCAGTTTTTGGGAGCTCTATCCTGGTAGGCTTGCATCAAAGAAATGATGCCTCCTTCCAGGGCTGCCTGGTTTTTATAAGGCTCCGACAGGAAGGGGTGGGGCCTCTCTGTGTATGTTACATGCCCTCATTGGGTGTCATCTCAGAGCAGTGGGAGGAAGAGAGAGAACAGTTAGCAACAACACTCCCTTGTGTTTCAGAATGGTATTACATGATTGGTTTGAGCCCTGAAGGTGATCCTCAGGAATTCATGTGTGACACCATGCAAAGCAGCACAGATGCTACTGTCAGATCCCAGTTCAGTAAGAAACTCCACACACACTTTGGAGAGACAGGGATGCTTTACCGATAACATAAACTGTTTATCAACATCACTATTTTGAAAAATAAAACCACCAATCCTGGAAGAGTTCAATTTTTTCTTAAGGAGCGTAGGTAGAATATGACTTCATGATTAGGCCAGAGATGATCCAATTAAATTCCTGGTAAATGCATATGAAAAAACATTATTCTATTGATGGATACAACAGAGAAAGAAATGAGACACAAGATGTAGGACTAGGATAAAAATAATTTAAAGCAGGAAAACTCAAATTCCTTTAAAAGGGCTGCATAGTTTTAGAACTTCCCAGAATCATAGGTAAAACCGGGATAGCTGTGAGAAGTGATGTACAAACATAATATTCACAAAGTGTGGTTCAATATCTCTCTTTTATAATAAAAAAAATCCTGGGAAGAGACAAAACTTTTTAGCCTGAATGAGATGTGACTTTTTCAGAGAGAAATACTTGCAAGTCCCGCAAGACGAGACTCTGTGCCAAGAGATTTAACCACGCCCAGGGCCGGAAATAAAAGACAAAGAGTAGATGACAACATAGAACATCATAAAGAATTCAAAAATGTTAGCGTGATACACATGCAGAGCAGGTTAGAGATAATCCATCCATCCATTATCCAACCCGCTATATCCTAACTACAGGGTCACGGGGGTCTGCCAGAGCCAATCCCAACCAACACAGGGCACAAGGCAGGAAACAAACCCCAGGCAGGGCGTCAGCCCACTGCAGGGTTAGAGATAATGAAAGTACTAAAATTCAAAAGTCTCAAAAAAATGAAAGTAAAGATCGCATTAGCACAAACAACTGGAAATTATTACTCAGTGAAATAACGGAACAGCAAAAAAAGATTGAATATATTGTTCAGAATTAAACATTAAGTCGGAGACTTGTAGATCATCAAATTTGTGTTGGTATCTAGGAAAAAAAGTAGTGTTTCTTCCCAATGAAGAGGCGTATCCGTGAGAATTTAAAGATTTGTTGTTTCGTGAAAGTGAAATCCACATACGCAAGCGGCAGAGACGTGAAGTGGCTGGCGCATAGTGCAGGCTGGGGTGGGTTGGCAAGCAAAGCGAGCAGTGGGCAAAGTTCCCTAGTTAAACCAAAAAAAAAAGAAAAGAAAACATAGCTGTGCTGTTTTCATTGTTTCATTGTTTTATTTTATCCTAATTGCCTTACACCTGGCTGCTCCAAATCTTGTTTCCAAGAACTTACTTGACTTTGGGAGTTTCTGATGTTTACGTGTTTCATTTGAACATTTTCCAAAGAAGGTGTTCCCCATAACCATTGTTTTCAATTCATACCATATACAGTACTTCCTAGGCAGGGACCCAATTGTGCCATTTCCTTAGACAGCTGGAAACCATCTGAAAAAATGTTGAAACAGGTCAAGCTGGATCCATTGCTTTTCAATAATGACATTATCTCAGTCTGTGATCTGGCTGAGAGAATAGTCATCTGATGTAGCATTAAGCTCTTTTGTCCAGTACTTTCAGATGATGCTGCAATTCAGGACTGGAGTTTAGAAACTCCACACTGGATTAAGTGTAACTAGTGAATAGCAGACAACTCCAGGGCTTGTTGACTTGCAATTTCACCCCAAACTGGGGTTGGCACTGCCACCTAATGCCTCTCCTCTCCTCCCCGCTGCACATCTAGAGAATCACGGTCCGACAACATGCAATGTCACTTTTGGGGCACTTGAACCTGCCTCATCGACTTGATAACTGGCACCTCTGCCATCTCTCTTCAGTCTGGTCAGAGACTCCAGTCTGTAAAGACATGCCTTGAGAATCACTTTTTTTTTGTGTGCAACAATATATGGGAAAAAGTTTTGGTGCCCCAGATTCTTCATCTTTGTTTGTGCTTTCTATTACACTAGTTAGTTAATAAATAGTCAGGTAATAAATTATAATGTGCATTGGATCCTGCCAGATAAGCCTTTGGGGAAAGGTTCAAGTCTACCCCAGGTCAAACCAGGTAGTATTAATGGAAGAAAGTTGAGTGTATAGCGTGAAGATCTAAAATTAGGTGATTGAAGATTGCATCTTCGGTTGTTGAGACTGGAGCTCAAACATATAAATTGACTCCGGCAATAACAGAGTCACTCTCTGACATGGCATTTGATTTGTTTAAAATGGCGTCAGGAAGATTATATACAGTTGGTGCAGGTAGATGTAACAGACATTTTAAGAGCAAATTCCATTCGCTACAGTGTAATCAAGATGGAACAAACAACTTTATTAACATTATAGATTAACCCTTTTGCTGTATCCTGCTAACAAAGGTTTAAAAAAAAAAAATCAGCTATATTATGTATACAGGTGGAGAATCTCTAATCCAAAATTCCAAAATCGGAAATTCTCCAGAAGCTGAAACATTTTGAGTGGGTATCTTTTGTAAACCTTTATATGGATTTGTGTGTGAAACAACAATTTATTTATTTATTTATTTGTTTGTATAGCCCACATCACACGGCAATGGGCTATAACATGTCTTGTTTCTTGACAGCCCTCCAGCCTTGACTCCCTAAGTACACAAGAACCACCTCCCACCAAAAAAACCCTTGTAGAGAAAAAAATTGGATGAAATCTTGGGAAAGGCAATTCAGAGAAAGACCTAGGTTGTGCGTTGGAGCTAACTTACTTGGCAGTAATTGGCATTATTTGAGTCAGATAAACCTCCCACAACCCTAATCTTAACCATAGTGTTACAGGGCAGAGCTCTGGAGGTCTACAGCTTGATTCTATTAGTGGTGATTGGAATCAACTCCACCTACTTGGAATGCCAATTGGAGTCAACTTTGTCTACTTGGAGCTCCAGAGTGGAGGCTCCGGATTGCAAAGATAAATAGTTGAAAAAGCGACACATGATTGATAATGTAGCAATACCCCGTAAAGCGTTCAACGTCACTAAGAAACAAAACATGGTCTATGAGCTTTGTCCACAGTGAAGTAACATAATAACACCTGCATTTAAAAGTGTTGCACAACAATTAACAATTGCAGATAACTTGTGCATTAGTGGAAGCAAAGGCAGCATTATTCTTGCTAGGTGGCCTTATTGCAAAATAAGTGCAGTAAAATGCTGTGATTACGTTAGGACTTTAAAATACTGCTTATGGTTTATAAAGCCTTAAACAATTGCGCTCCATCTTATATATCGGAATACCTGACACATTATATTCCAAATCGTAACCTTAGATCTTCAAACGAGTGTCTCCTTATAATTCCAAAAGCTAAACTTAAAAGAAGTGGTGAGGCGGCCTTCTGCTGTTATGCACCTAAAATCTGGAATAGCCTGCCAATAGGAATTCGCCAGGCTGATACAGTAGAGCACTTTAAAACACTGCTGAAAACACATTACTTTAACATAGCCTTCTCATAACTTCACCTTAACTCCTGATACTCTGTATGTTCAATTCATCATGATAACTATTCATAGTGACTCCAAAATCCGTACTGACCCCAACTCTCTCTTCTGTTTCTTTTTCCGGTTTCTTTGTGGTGGCGGCCTGCGTCGCCACCACCTACTCAAAGCATCATGATGCTCCAACATTGATGGACTGAAAGCCAGAAGTCTACGTGACCATCATCATCAGGTCCTTCCATGAAAACCCTAAATACAAAGAGGATTGTTTGATTTATGTTAGGTAGAATGCCCAGAGGGGACTAGCCGGTCTCGTGGTCTGGAACCCCTACAGATTTTATTTTTTTTCTCCAGCTCTTGGAGTTTTTTTTTGTTTTTTCTGTCCACCCTGGCCATCGGACCTTACTTATTCGATGTTAATTAATGTTGACTTATGTTTATTTTTTATTGTGTCTTCTATTTTTCTATTCTTCATTTTGTAAAGCACTTTGAGCTACATTTTTTTGTATGAATATGTGCTATATAAATAAATGTTGATTGATTGATTGATTGATAGGAGAACTGGTCACTGCTGCAAATTGCCTTTTTATGTTGGCAGAAACATGTTATGTTTTATGTATTTTCACCTTAACCATGCAAAAATTGGATATAGTGCCTTGCCAGTCAGGTAATGACTTCCAACACAGCAGGCATGACTGAGTGAAGATTGGCTGAGTTATTCCTGACCTTTTAGCTAATTTCCTGAGAAGTGACAACAGGTAGCTGATATAAGCTGAGAAGAAACAGAAAGTTTCTTCAGTGCAAATAGACAGCATTGGTCCCTTTAAAAGTCTTAAATATTCTGTATGTCATATTCATCACTTTTGAGGTGTAATATGTTTGCCATGTCAACACACATTATAATAACAGGTGCTGAGATGTCACCCGCTACCTTTAGGTCCCAATTCATATGGTTCGTCATGTGGTGGGTATGGCAATGCCCTATCAGCACATCTCCCAGCCTCCCTCCTCCCTCCTCAGTGATAAGAATTATTATATTCATAATGAGCCATCATTTAACTGGTTTGACTGCATTTCTCTACTTGATCAAGGATGTCCCCAAGATACCTCATTATGTATATATAAACATACCAAAATCGGAACATATCTGGAATTCAAAATAATTCCAGTCCAAGGCATTACAGATTAGGGATAGGATATATAAGATTATATAATGCTGAGCAGCTACTGCACCTAGCCTAATTTAGCACATTCCAAAAAAACTAACATACTTTAATCTTTTCCTTTCATCTCCTCTTCTTTCTTTCTTTTTTTCCCTTAAGAACGCGCTAGATGGCTAGGGATCTGCACTGGCAATCAGAAGATTGCCGGTTCAAATCCCGTAAACACCAAAAATGACTCTACTTTGTTGGGCCCTTAACCTGCAATTGCTCTGTCTTGGGTATGATGTTAATCTGCATCCAGCTCTTGCATATTGGCACTCTAGCCACTATAGAAAAACCTCACACTGTTCCATTCCATCTGAACTAGTGTGGTGCTGAGGGGTCACCCGTCACATAGCTGGCACTCAGGTCCTAATCTGGGATCCTGAATTGGTTTGTCATGTTGTGGGTGCACCTAACCTCTCCTCATACAAGATACGTCTCCTACCGTAGGCTTCATCATCAAGTGACTGCCTATCTTCCATGCTTATTTGTCTAAAGTCTAAACCAATTCAATGTGCTATTAATGCAGTTTTTATTATCTCTTATATATATTTCTCTTTTGGTTTGTCCTGCTTCCACTTCAAAACCGGTCCCGCCCACACACAGCCGACACGATATTTCTCAATTCGTATTCGTTCTCTTCCAAACCCTTACCCACACTGCCTGCAGCTCCTCTTCAATACCGGTCCCGCCCACATGCAGCTCACACGGCATTTCTTGATTCCTATTCGTTCTCTTCCAAACCCTTCCCCACGCTGCCTGCGGCTCCTCTTCAAAACCAGTTCCGCCCACACACAGCCGACATGGCATTTCTCGATTCCTATTCATCCTCTTCCAAATCCTTCCCCACGCTGCCTGAGGTCTCCCATACACCTTGCTATTTTCGTTATACTGCGACGGTTGCTTCCTAAGCCTTTGTTATAAAATGAACGACAGTATCTTCTCTGTCGATGGGTTTTTGGGCAACGTCATCTGTATTCCGGGATCCGCCAACTGTCGTCTCCATCAAAACACCTATTAACAACTTCACAGAGAGCCAGTGAAGTTGAGAGAGAGAAGGTATAATATGTTCAGTGGATTTAGAACAGCAGGTTATTATCCTCTCAGCAGAATTTTGAGTAAGTCGTAAGCGATGGATATGTTTTTGTGGGATGCCAGTTAGAATAGCATTACAGTAATCTATACATGAGGTGACTAGGGCATTAACCAATACTTCAGTACTATGTTGCATAAGAACAGGACGAAGTCTAGAAATGTTTACGAGACGGAAGAAGGCAGTCCTAGAAATGTTACTTATATGGGAGGAATTATTTAATAATTTAATAATAATAATAATAATTATTATTTAATAATTGCCATTATTAGTGTATAAATGGATATAAATAATTGCATGTAAACGATTCGCCTAAATCTGTTGTATGTAAAAGATACTGTTTAAAACGTTATTGTGTATTCATCAGAAAACCCGGTTTCCACTTCTACCTGTATTAGTTTAAATGGCACTTTTGCCACTCGCAATAGGGTGGATGTGGTGACGTATCGTGTCTCACCGTTTTCCATTCCTATTCTTACACCGCTGTATGCTATGGCAGGTGTCGGCTAGTTTCATTTATTGATTTCGCTTTTTAATTGTTCATCAGACAAAAAAGGGCTTTGCACAGTATACCATTTTAGCAGACAGCAGCCCTAGTGGGAGGATGAGTTCAGAGAAGTTAAAGAGGTGCCCAGCTCTGAGTGCCATTTGGTTACAATCATGTTGATAAGTGGAGATGACTACACGCTGCACAGGAGACCCTGTGCACCCTGAATCATTTTCCGTAACAGAGATTTGCCATAATTTTCACCCAGAATTCTGCTAAAAGGCAATGTGGACAAAGCCTATGCTCTGAACCAATTTTTAATTACATTTTCCCTCCCACTGCCACCTTCTTCCAATGACCAGTCTCCCCCCGCCATTCTTGCAACATCAACAACTCCTACCACATCAACAGAAGTAAGGAGACATCTGAGGAAGCTACTACACACAGGAAAAGCCAAAGAACCAGACAGAGTCAGTCCTCAAGTTCTGTGCTGACCAATTTTGTGGTGTCTTCAGTCACCTGTTCAGTCTGCCCCTAAGGATTTAGTAAGTACTGCTGTTATGGGAAACATTGTGCATTGTTCCTAGCTAGATGGTGAATGAACTTCCTATCCTTGGCCTTATGATTTGATGTTTGGTACCTTTCTGCACTGATGAATTGTTATTCACACTCATGTTATGGACAAGACTGAGTGAACTGTTTGTTTTTTCTGGTCAAAGAAGTGCAGAAGTAGGTTATATGAATGAAACCTTTCATAGCCTTAAGAAAGCGGTGCGGAGACTCTTCTAATGGTCTTTGATCGCGGTGCAAAGATGGTGAGCGATCTTAAAGTTGCAGGAGGTGCAAGCAAGCCAACTATAGCTCAAAGCAAAGACTACATAAGGAGTTCCATGAGGTGACCTAAGTCACAAGTAAAGCCTTTGTTTCTAGGCAACATAACATGACACATTGTCAGTGTATGACTCAAATAATTTTCTGCTTGTAAAGTACCTGTGTTATTATTTTTAATGTAGCTGGCAGCTGTGTCACCCCTGCTTGGCATTACGCATTGTGGCAAGGATTGCTGTGAACCACATCTGCAATAATTTCACATTTATAAGCCTTGTCAAAGTTCTCTTGCAAGGATGCCACTTCACAGCTTGGTGACTTAGGGCCAAGCCCTTACACCTCCTTGCCATTAAAACTCACATATGCCCTTTGATGGGAACAGAGCTGCGCTTTTCCATATTGTACGCAATGGAGGAAAGCACTCTCTTACCTGCAGGGCTCCTGTAATGCTACATCTTTCCACACTTCTTCTTTTTCTGAATTTCAGATCACTGTATTGACATTATCAGGGGGTTATCTACCTGCCTCCCTCTACCTTGGAAGCATTAGATAAGAAGTTGGGGAGGCAGAACATGAGCCATCACTCAACAATCCACATCCCCTGAAACGTAACAAATGAGCCGTTGTTTAAATACTGCAGTTTCCGTAATAAACTGATGCATTCAATCTAGATTTGTAGATGCATCTGGGATCCCATTTATAGTTTTAGTTTAATTGCTAGCAGATGTATTCTGTGAATGTAAAAAAAAAAAATCCCATGTTTATTGCACTCTAGCTAAAATTGCCATTAAATGCCAATTCAATTTTTAGCAAGTTGCCCCATCTGTTAAGTCATAAAACACTTCTGGAACAATTTATTAATAATCCTAAAAAATATCGTTATGCTTTCCTACAGTACCCATGTAGGACTGGTGTTCCAAAGAATAATTCATTGATGGATCACTTTTAACAGAAAAGAATTACAGGTTTTTCTACTTACACTACTCCATTTTAATTGTTTTTTTCATTGCCCACTTTTTGTGCCACCTATTACTTTTTATGTTTTGTTTTCTTCTGTAACTCACCATTTAAACTCCAAAAAGAAGTGCTAAAACCTGAGAAATTTGTTAAACTGGAAATTCTCAATTGGAAAATAGGGGTAGAATAAGGAAAAATAAATACACCAAGACCAACTTGCATCACTTTATAAGAATTGCCATTCTTGGTTCACCTGTTTGTTTAATTTGCATAAATATAATAAAACATTTCTGAAAAGAATTAGCTAATCATCTTTGTTCTCAGTTCATATTCACATTTTATTTGTTGGATAACATAAAGAAGGGAATTCTACACCCCTGGTGCTGTTCTACATTATATTATTAGCCATCTGGTTCCATTTAGGTGGCACGGTGGCAAAGTGGTTGTGCTGCTGCCTCGCAGTTGGAAGACCCGGGTTCTCCCTGTGTCTGCGTGGGTTTCCTCCGGGTGCTCCAGTTTCCTCTCACAGTCCAAAGACATGCAGGTTAGGTGCTTTGGCAATCCTAAATTGTCCCTAGTGTGTGCTTGGTGTGTGTGCCCTGCAGTGGGCTTATGCCCTGCTTGGGGTTTGTTCTTGCTTTGCGCCCTGTATTGGCTGGGATTGGCTCCAGCAGAACCCCATGACCCTGTAGTTAGGAAATAGCAGGTTGGAAAATGACTGACTGACTGGTTCCATTTAAATTGGCCACTGATTTTTTTTATCATGAACTTTGGCCACATTGATGGACTCCAGTATAAGCAAGGTGTCACTATGAAGCAAAGGGAGATACAGTAATCCCTCGCTATATTGCGCTTCAACTTTCGCGGCTTCACTCTATCGCAGATTTTATATATACGCATATCTAAATATATAACGCGGATTTTTCGCTGCTTCGTGGGTTTCTGCGGACAATGGGTCTTTTTACTTCTGGTACATGCTTTCTCAGTTGGTTTGCCCAGTTGATTTCATACAAGGGACGCTATTGGCGGATGGCTGAGAAGCTAACCAATCAGAGCACGCAGTTAAGTTCCTGTGTGCTGATTGGCTCAGTGACAGAGTGCCGAATTCGATTCCACGGCGTTAACCAGGAAGTCCTGTCTCGCTCATTCAGCATCAACGTGTTTCGATATGTAAAGAGTTAACTTTTGTGCTCTTTTGTGTTTATCTTTGTGTATAGTCAAGCCCTTCATTATGGTTCCAAAACGATCTGCTCCTGCTATTGCTTCAGGGGCCGTGCCGAAGCGCCAACGGAAGATATTAATGATTTCCAAAAAGGTAAAAGTTTTGGATATGTTGAAGGAAGGGAAAAGCTACACCGCTGTAGGACGCCATTATGGCATCAATGAGGCTACGATTCTTTTTATTTAAAAAGTAGGAAAAGAATATAAGATCTACTGCCACAGTGTCCTTTAACCAGGGTGCAAAATGAGTTGTAAGTGGACGTAATAAGGAGGTAGTCTGGATGGAATCTGCTTTAGGGATTTGGATTGAAGAAGAACAACGGTGGTGCTACACAGTTGCCTGAAGAGGCTCCTTTAGAAGAGCTGTAACGTTCTCCTTTGTTGTGCAGTAAAACTAAACTCATCGTTATCGGACAAGTCATTGTGTCATTGTTGGTGAGTAACCATAATAATTTTCTGCTTACAGTAATTAGTACATGTATGTACGTTTAGTGTCACTGTACACACATTTACTGTATACAATTTTTCTTGCATTGTACGTATTTATTGCTGGTGGCCTGTCTACCCTAATGTCTGTAACATATGTGATATCGGAGATGTTCGATATCTTTAAAATAATATATAGGTTTTACTGTATATAAACAGTGTGTTTACAAACATAATTTCAATGAATCTTACCTAATATCTAAGAGAATGCAAAGGGTTTATGCTGTATAACTGTGTGGGAGAGCGTGGGAGAGTTTATAAGGGCTTAAAATACATAAAAATGACCATACAAACATATGGTTTCTACTTTGCGGATTTTCACCTATTGCGGGAGGTTCTGGAACGCAACCCCTGCAATCGAGGAGGGATTACTGTATATGAAGGGGCAGAGTACAATGGGGCTGTGGAAAACAGATGAAAATGTGATGTTCATTCAAATGCTATTGGAGAAAAGTGCAATGACACAGGGGTGTAAGTTCTGTACACATGCTTGAGTCCCAGGAGCACAAGTGAAAGACAGAAAGAGAGAAAAGCACAACCTGAAGGGAAGCAAAAAATGTTCCTGTCTGGATGCAGCAAGTTGGGTTACCACACAGATGGCGGCGACTCCCTGACTCCATCGTCTAGAGAGAGAGAGACACTGCAGCTAGGAAGAGCAGGCAAAAGGTTGCAAAATCTCCTGGCTAAAAGATACCAGCTGTCTACCCATTTTAGGGTAGGTCCAGAAAGACCTGACAGGGGTTCACCCTGTCAGTGTTATGATTTAGCTTCATTTATAATATTTTTGCTGCTTTCTAATTAGGTTTAGCTTTGATTTTTTACACTTATGATGGGTATTTGAACATGATGTATCCAAATTTACCATCATTTTTTTTGTACCTGAAAAGTATTTAAAGTGGTGACAATTATTTTGTGCCATTTCCAATGCCATTTTCTTTTACTTATGGGCACCACCATTCTCTGACTTCAGGAGATAGAGCACAACTCCTGGTTGTCAAGGGTCATGGTCATGGTTGTGGCGGCACATGGTGTCAGTAGTGGGATCACTTCAAAGGTCAAAAGTCCTATCTCCATCCAAAATGGAGGATATTCAAAACAAAACTCTGTCTCAGCTAATTCTTTTTTTTGCTTTTCTGGTTACGAACGTTTAGGGACGTTCCTTTGACTCTGATTTTCATTTTGCATATTTTATTTTACTGCTTCTTCCAACGTCTCTTCTTCTTCTTTGAATTTAGATTGCTGTTTCTCACCTTATATCATTACAGTCAGGAGCAAAACAATGCGGATCCCAAGGCATTCCCCGGCCATCTGGCTAATATAATCTTCCCAGCGAGCTTTGGGTCTCCTCCCAGCTGGTCATGCCCATAAAACCTCCACAGGGAGGCATCCAGGTGGCCTCCATAGATGATGCCTGAGCCACCTCAATTGGCTGCTCTTGATGCGGCGGGTCAGCAGCTTTATTCTTTGCCTCTACCTGATGTCTGTGCTTCTCACCCTTATCTCTAAGGGAGAGTCCATAAACAAAGGAATCAAAAATTAACAAATCAGATATGAAAATGGCATTTAAACACCAGCCAGAGGAAAAAACCTAACTGAAATGTAATAGAACTGCTGAATTGTCTAAGGGAAAACATCAGAAAAAAACGTCTGGAGAAGTGGCGCACTTAAAACTGGATTTTGCGCCTTGAACACTCACTTGCACACACCGCGTTGTCAGTCAAGGAGTTTTTGAGCAAAATCAGTGTGGTTATTCACCAGATTTTGCTCCCTGTGACTTTTTTTTGTCCCTGAAAGGGCTGATTGAAGGGTAAAAAGAACTGGTACTGTGGAAGAAATCCAGGATAAAGACCAGAGGCTCTAGACATGACAACAAAAGATGAATACAGAAAATATTTCCTTGAATGAGAGAAGCACTGAGACAAGAGTAATGCATCTCGAGAAGAGTATTTTGAAGGTGATAGTGAAGTTTTTTTCAAACAATTCTGGCATGTTTTGGGTTTCCCCTCAGACACAGTCAAGCTTGGAGTTTAATTGCATGTCTCCTCTGAACAGCTTACAAAACTATGAACAATAAATGATTCAATAAATGAATGAAAAGTATGCAGTGTATAGCATGCAAAATATAAGCGCATATATATTTGTTCTTGAATGAGGACAATATGATGAGATTTAGTGCCAGCATCACTGGCTGCAGATCTACTATGAAAGTAATGATGCTTAAACTTCATGGCCCCTAATCCCATAGGGGCCCTGGAAGCAACTTTAGTCCAAATTGCTTAAAAAGTTTGAGTGTCTACTATACGAGAAGGGGTTACATTAAAAAAAAAAAAAAAAAAAGAAAACGTGGTGATCTGTTGTGTAACATCTCCATTGAAGTAGATAACAATGGTTACCCAGGTTTCAATGCTGGTTCTGAAGGGGCCCCCATAACAGCTCAAGCTTCAGGGCCTCAAAAGTGTAGGCCTGTCACTGACTGGCTTACAGTGACACTTTCCCATTGTAGGGATGCTGGTGTGCATCCTTCCATGTGTTTCATAGCAGAGGTCTGTTAGTTTTATTACTAGAGCTTGCTATTAGCATTCATCTGATCTTTATGACCAGTAAAGAAAAAACTCTTCCATATTCCCTGTGAGAAATATTTAATTCATGAATTTTGGGCTGCTGACTTTCAGCATTGGTTTATACTATTTATGAAAGTTTGCTAACAGCCTTGACTCTTTCCCATTTAGCATTTTCCATTTCTAGTTTGTGATTCTAAACCTCTGCCACTTGGCTCACTCTCGGGGAATACTATTTTTTTTTTCTGAATCAAAATATCTTCTGGTCACACATTAAAGCACACGTTCATAACTTTAAAATTATTTCTGAGCAGCTAAAGCCACAAAGACAGTAACCTTTTATCAATCATGGGGCTTAATAATAAAGGCAAAGTTGCTTTCTTACCTCCTCTTCCAGCCTGTATATTTTTCTGGACAAGCTAGTGAAGTCCTACAAAGACTTGTATCTCTTACTACATTCTCCTTGTATGTAAAAAAGAATTGAGAGCACTTTGATTGTTTCTCATATGAAAACATTTCATAATTCAAATGTTTTTTGACTCAAGTTACAACTTAAAGCAGCGTTTTTGCGACCTGAGTTTTCATTATAGTTTTAATTGTACCCCCCTAAGATTTTTTTGAAATGTAGATGCATATTTTATTATACCTACTTAACTTTTATCGACATTTATCTAACTCTATATTTATTGTTTTAGTATCAGAATGTAGTTTAAGTTAATTTGTTTTGGTTTCAACAGATGTTTTTTTCATATTTTAGATTCTTGTTTTCTTTTTTTCACATCTTCGTGACCCCCTTTTTGTTACTTTGCGCCGCCCTAGGGGGGCCCGCCCCACAGGTTGAGAACCACTGACTTAAAGAATTAACATTACAGGTGTCAATAAATGTACATCTTACTGTATATTATAAGTAGTTCAGCAGCAGTTGTCAAAGGGCCACTTGACACCAACAGGACTAAGTACAAGAGATGATAGGAGAAGTCATGCTGATCCGGGGTCTCACTTATCAATCTGTAGTTCTGATGCCACTAACCTGTGAGAACAGCTATGGCACAGGCTGTCACTGCTCACCAAGACCACTTTACAATGTCATTTATCATCTAAAATAGAGGTCCCCAACTCCAGTCCTGGAGGGTGTGGGGAACAGCCCGGACACAGACAGGCAGACATTGTTAATTCACCCACAACACGTTTATTGTACATTATTTACAAGTAAAGTGCTCACACACAACCCCAAAACTCCCCCAAAGTCCAGGCCTCCCAATGCTTTTGCCTGTTCAGGTCCGCCTCCACTCTTTTCCTCCAAGACAGTCTCTCGTCCTCCTGACTCCAGCCATCGAATGGAGGGAGGCGGCCCCTTTTATCCCCTCCCGGACGTGCTCCAGGTGCCTCCCAGTTAGCTTCCTCCGGCACTCCCCAGTGTGGCGGAAGTACCAGCTGCTCATCAGGAAGCACTCTGGGTGTCCCTGGTCTTCTTCCCCCTCAGCACTTCCGGGTGTGGCACAAGTGCTGAGGGCCACAGCTCCTCAAGCATTGGGACACCCCCTGGCGGTGACCACGAGCCACTATAGGGTTGAGCTTCCAAGCTCAGTTCCCGTGGTCCCCAAAGCCACCAGGGCGGTTGCCCCCGTGTGGTCTGGAGGAGGCGTAAGCCCTCCTCCAGTCCTCCTGGGTGTCCCGGCTGGGTACTACCCTCAGCCACTCACCACAAGGGCCACAGTGGCTGCAGGTTTTTATTCTAACCCTTTTCTTAATTAGTGACCTGTTTTTGCTGCTAATTAACTTCTTTTGAATTTGCTCTTGAAGACTCAGACCCCTCAGTGGTTTCTTTTTCCCTAATTAGCACCCAAACAATAATGAGATACAAAATGAGCTGAAACATGACCAGAAAACTGTGCCCATCATACAATATCTGAGAATAAAGAAAGATGAAGGTGCCAGGAATGTTGATCTGCTCAGGTCCACCAAAAAATTTTGGTGGTGCTCTTAGAAAAGAGAAAATCAACAATTTCAGAAATGTATTCTGTTGCACAATGACAGCAGCAACAGGCCATGGAATTAAAGAAAGAGTTTAATTAATAACAAGAATCTGTGTCTGATTAAGAAACTGGTTGGAGTGAAATTGGAGTTGAGGCCCTGACTTAGTTGGCCTTCTGTTAGTTGACTCACTTCACATTTCATTTCTGTTTGGGTGCTACTTAAGGATTGAAATGAAGAAATTCAGGGGAACAAATCTTTAAAAACAAGTCAATTAAAATAATAGCAAAAGGAGTTAATTAGCAGCAAAAAAATTTCACCAATTAAGAAAAGGATTCGAATGAAAATCTTCAGCTACTGTGGCCCTCCAGGACTGGAGTTGGGTACCCTTGATCTAAAAGGACCTGAAAAGAACAGAATAAGGCTTCTAAATTATTTCTCCTTGAAGGACAACATCTATGTTGTAGTCTTTCATTCAAAGCATAGGCTATGTTTTCACATCCAATTCACAACATCTTGTTAAACAGGCAGTTTTGGTCTGGAACCCAACTCTTTTTCTATCTTTCTTGTGCTCTTTTAGCACACACAGAACATTCATATGTGATATGAGTGTGAAGGACATCATAGCAATAGGATGAAAATCTTAAAATGAGTTCAGCATGAACACAGCGACACAGCTGGAAATTTGTAAATTTCGCATAACCATTTTCTTCAAACAGGGGACCACAGACACTTGGAGTAAGCCGAATGGCCTGTTCTAGTCAAAATCTTTCTAATATTCCAATGAAAGCTTTTCAGAATTATGTGATATAATCTGAATATTAACAAGTAAACCACACTAATACGGCTTGCCCCTAATGGCTCCAAGATAGGCTGTGGCTTCCCGCATCTCTGAATTGCAATGTATGAATTAGGAAAATGAACGGCTAAACAATAGGTTAATTTATGCACATCTCCAAAAACAGATGTCATTCATTTTTCATAATGGCTTATTCCAGCACAGGATCGTGGGTGACTGAAGCCCATTCTGGCATGACTTGTACAAGGCAAGAACTAACACTGGGAGGCAGGCCAGACCATCCCAAAGCATGGAGTTTATTCAATATCTATCCAGTCATCCAGCCATTACCTAACCCTATTAAACAGTTTAGGGGACATCGGAAATTCAGTGCCTGTAACTCAAAAATGAAAAAGAAAATAAAAATCAGTAATTAGGTCTTTCAGATAGTATCTTAGGATCTCGAAGGCTCACATTATTTGAAAAATTCAGTTTTCACAAGGTTGTACCTTGCTGTTATATTAGCCTGCAGTTACCTAATCATAAATATTTTATGTGAGGTAAACTTTAATAGAGAAATTTTTTCAAAACCTAAAACTAAGGAGACATTAATTTATTGTTGGAGTAGGAAAATAACACCAGTGAATGATATACAACTACTGTCACTATTGAAGTGGAAAAGAAAATTATTATTTAGCCTACATTTTCCATTCATTCCACTGCTTGTTTTCACTTAACAGTAAAAACATCTGGAACCAGATAAAATTAAATATGAACACCATTTTTTTTAAATATTCCAATTATGCACATTAATGATTCATCTTATCTCAGATTATCCATCCATCCATTCATTATCCAACCCGCCGAATCAGAACACAGGGTCACGGGGGTCTGCTGGAGCCAATCCCAGCCAACACAGAGCACAAGGCAGGAACCATCCCACCGCAGGACACACACACACACACACCAAGCACACACTAGGGACAATTTAGAATCACCAATCCACCTAACCTGCATGTCTTTGGACTATGGGAGGAAACCGGAGTACCCGGAGGAAACCCATGCAGACACGGGGAGAACATGCAAACTCCACGCAGGGAGGACCCAGGAAGCGAACCCAGGTCTCCATACTGCGAGGCAGCAGCGCTACCACTGATCTCAAATGATCTTGGATCAAATTTCCTTTCAAATTTCTAGAGATATTTTTGTTTTCTCAAATCTGCAACCATTTATTCAAGTGAGGGCAACAGCTAGCAGCATAGCTAAAATTTCCCAATTTTATTATATGTCATACAACAAGAAGCCATGAATTAAATTTGCTTCAGCATCTTGCCTATTCTGAATAGATTAAGAGCCAGCACGGCAAATGGTGAAACATCTAGGTCTGTGAAACAACAATTAGAATAGTGGCAACCATTACAATATGACATTGTTTCATCAATCAATCAATCAATATTTTGATCAATTTAGGTAAATTGTCCCCATCAGCATAAATGACCTAGAGACCTCAATCCAATAATTTTTTATTTTTCTTACAAGTGGTAGTTTATAAAACTATAAAAAGACAAACATGACAGACCCCCTCTTGTCACACTTAGGGCTTTATGATAAGATGCTTAGGGTTCAAATACCCAAAAGCAAGGCACCAGCATCAAACTGACTGGTCATTCTATCTTCATATACATCTCTGTAGCTCCTTATGGAATCTGCTTTTGCTCCTTTGGTTCCTCTTCAGGGTGTTCTCTTCTCCTCTTGAAAACTGAAGATTTGTTGGCCATCCCTGTGACCTACCTTGTCATATGTCATCAATGCCTGGTATCACGTTGAAGAGCTGCTTAAATCTGTTGGAGGACGACATAGACACGCATATGTCTGCTCAATCAATACACAGGCAGCCAACTCTCTATATTTCCTTCATGGCAGAGCATGAGGATTAACATGCTTGGTGATGTTTTATTACAGCCAGGGCCTTTTCCCTGACTTGTATTTATTCACAGTTTTAATGCTGTTTTTGTTAATATTGAATTATTACTGTAATTTCTTTTGGTTTTGTTTATTCATAAGTTAAATGCCACTCCATACACTTTGCATGTGGTGCCCCAGTGGACAGGACCAAGTTTGGTGTCACTTCTGCTGGGTTCTCCCTCTGGCTTAATGAAAAAATACCAGTGGTCCATTGGATTTTCTAGTGGAGGTTATTGTATCCTTACTTCTTGATTTATTTGCAGTTTCTTAGAGTTTTTGTTTTGTTATTACTTATTGTTTGCTGGATTGTGTATTGAGACATAATTTCCATGGATTTCCTTTGTAGTGCTCTTTTGAGCTTTTTGTTATATTCTTCTATTTTTGTAAAATAAATTCCTTTTGTAAATATTTCAAGATTATCTTTTCTGTTACAAAACATTGTGTTTAAAGTTTATCTCCCTTGTAGGACATTTCTGCATATCTGAGGGCTTTTTTAGTCTTTTTGAATTTTCAAAACCAGCTGCCCATTTGTTAACCTGTCTAGACTGAAGCCTACAGGTAGCTGTTGGGGAACTGGGTGTCTTGGGTGAGCATCTTCTGAGCAGGCCAGTGAATGTTCTGGCCCAATTTGTTTGTGTCCAAATTTAGAGGACTCGCTCCGTTTCACTGTGCTTTTGAGCCTATGTTACAACAGGAGATTTGTTTGACAGCTCTGGGCTTGTTTGATGTTCTACTCGTTACAGGCTCTTTTTCATTTTCCTGGCCTGACCTTAATTGTTGATCTACAATTCTGATGCTTGCAGAGTTAGGGGTTCCCATAACTGTACCTCTACCTACTCACCCACTGTATTTTTTGTGTTCTTAGTCCAAGAGAATCCACTCACTCACCATGATCACATTTTGTTCCTGTGAATTCCCCTCCTACAAGTTCACTTTTCATTTAAAATTCTTCACAGACTTTTCTTTGCTCCCCATAAGCACCATCTGAAGGATCTCACCCCCTGATCCATTCTGCCATTTGTGTCCCCTTGATTTACCTGGCAAGTTTCTCCACATTTTCAGACACTGCCCTCTTGTTTTTTTTCTTTTGATCTTGCAGATTGCACTTTCATTAAATAGTCCTCTTTTACCCCAGACATTCCATCTCTTAAACCTAACTATGCTATCTTTTAACTCTCAATAAAGTAAACTATTCAGTCTCAGTACTCTGGCAGCCAAACTACATTCTGCTTCTCATTGAAGACTATTAATTACTCTGACATATTGGTGATCTTCCTTCCACAATTTATTGATCTCAAATTGTCTGTACCACAGATTAATGGAGCATCCAGCAAGTCAATTGAGAAGTGAACTTCTTCAGCTCAGCTGTTCAAATCCCCATGATACAGCATTCTTTCAGTGCTGCTCTCTATTGTTCGAGTGGTATACTATGTCTGTAGTTGCCTTCCTTTTCCTCCTTTTTTTCTGGGGGCTGCTTATCCTACAGTGTCTAGTCCTTGGACCAAAATGGAATGGAATGGGTTGGGATGGCTTTTTATGGTTGTGTTCCTTCCTATGTTTCTCATTGTCATGAGTCTTCTACAATGACTTCCCTTTATGGTTTAAACAGAATTTCTTCAGAGGGACACATTTCTCTCACTCTTTTATCACAATTTCAATTACTCCCAGTATACCTAGTACAAAGTACATTTATGCAGTTCAAGCTCAAAATAATTCTCATGAAAACATAGTATAGTGGAATTTATCCCATACAATAGTGCCAGTAGTATAATCCCATCAACTGACACAAAAATGACAATGAACACAACATCCTACATATTCGTTTACACTGCTAGTATAGGATTTTTGTCTCTGTCTTAAGGCCATGATGGGCTCTGGGTCTGTCCAGTACCAACACAGTTTTACTATTTCCCATGGCAACTACTAACAAGTTAATGAGTTCTTCACACAGGCAAATAACAGGAGATAGAGATTAGATGCAAATTCTCATCCACGTAGATTATAAATGCAGGAGCTCACTTATCACCAGACTTTACATAGAATTCACCTAGAACCGTGTCCCATATTTAAGAGCAACCATACAGTTTGTACAGATGGTTTCAATTTCACTGGAGACAAAACTCCGATGACATGGGTTGGACACATAATTTTAAAGCTTTGTTGAAAAAGGCAAATGTGTGCCTCTTCTTCCTTATGTAATCATTAACATAATTCTTCAGTAGCAAAACTCCAACTTGGAATGATCAGGCCGATCCACCAAGAACAATTGTCTCAAGCTCTATCCAGGGGACTCCCATATGGGCTGAAGCAAGTTGTGGGATATAATCATTCCATTTTGTCCTGGATCTGCCTCTTGGGCTTGTTTCTGTGGCTTTTGCCTAGAACACCTTTCTTTAGGATGCTCATGGGGCATTCTAACTGCAAGCCCAAAGCATCTCAAATTACTCTTCTAAGCTCCTCACCTTACCATGGACACTGAACGCTGCTCCATACAGGACCCTAATTTAGGCTGCTTGTACTTGAAGTGTTGTTCTTTCATTTGAGGATGGGTACGTCCACTGCCTGTTAAATCGGTACAATGTCTGAGAACTTCCTGTTGATGCAAAGATTCATTAGTCAAGCCCACAATTAACTCTACTCTCACTCTTGAACAAGACCTTCAAGGCTCTTGGCACCTCCATTTGGGACAGCTACCCATGCTTAACATGAAGTGAACAAGTAGCACTTTTTCAGGAGAGGGCCATGTCCTCAAATGCCATTTGGATGTGCTAGTCTTCATCCTAACCGCACCACATGCAGTTGTGAACCATTCCAGTGTGTGCCAAAGATCACAGTTAAATTAGGTCACGAGCAGAATACCATCTGTAAACACCTGAGATGCAACTCTTAGATTTCCAAACTGGATGTTCTCCAAACCTCAGCAGCACTCTGGTAATTGTGAACAGGAGAGGAGATAAAACACACCCTTGGCTGAGTCCAATGCCCACACTGAACAGTCTCTACTTAAAATTAAGTGCATGAACACATCTCTTGTTCTGTAAATACAAGTACAGCATTACACAATTTTAAGCTTTTTTTACACATCCACAAAACAGATACAAACAGGACTGACAATTCAATGATCCTTTAAATATTGGGACAAAGAATTGTACCAATATCCCATGGCCAGGACAGAATTCACATTATCCCTCTTGGAACTTAGGTTCAGCTATCAGACTGAGCCTAGAATCTCAGGTTTCCCAGAAAATTAAAATAGTGTGATCCTTTTAAAATTTTAAATATAGTCAATTTTTGTTATCCATGGGGTTAACTGTCATGGAAAACCAGATATGGAAACTGCAGAAACTGACAAGAAAAATGTGGTCAGGTCTCTACAGGATGCTGGTTTACGAGGAAGAATGGTAGAGAGAGACAGAGTTGGATGGAAATGCGGTTGCTCTACTCTTGTCACGCGACGCTCAGTAATGATGTTTCTACAGGTTCTACAGAAACGCTGTAATGACTTTTATTTGGTCTACAATGGCTCAATCATCTTTTAGGCACATTGCGAAAAACCACTAGTGACCATAGCAGGTCAAATCCAAAGAGTAGTAATAATAGGAGATGTGTAACAAAGGGCAGGGACGTCATCAGTGTGAGCCTATGACCTGCACTTACTGGGAATTCCTCATTAATGGCGAACAAATTGCAAAATCCCTAATCCCCATCATGAATTGGATTCAAAAGTTTACCCAAGCCTCTTGGTGCCAGGTAGGCACAAATTGGTCCATTCAGTGTAGCACATGTGCCGCTCTGGTCATCTAAGGTCATCACAGGCCTGATAATGCTCAATCTAATTTTTCACTGCTGCATGATAGCCCTCTTGGAATTTTATTTTTCTTTCCGGTGCATGGCTACTGTTTTGTCTTGGTAGAGTTCTATATTACTCTACTTTCTCCTTTTTGTATTCTTTATTGTGTAGCCTTTGTCAGAATGCCTCAAATCCCATAGACTTAGCACTGTTTATACAGTTTGGTACTTTATAATGTCTCCCCACCTTCCCTTCTACATTTATAACCTCAGGCAATTAGGTGTAGTGAAAGACAAGCAGGAGTTAAGTTACACCTTAAATAATGTATTACTGATAATATTCAGAAATAATAACAATAAGCAAAGTACAAGTGAATATTGGCAACCATACAACCTGATAAAATGATGATGTGTAGTTTCAGGTGGCACACAGACGTGTAGTTACTTCAAATGTCTCTAGTTAAGGCATCATTTTTGGTCAGCTTTCTTCAGAACAGACCAAATGCCAGTCTCGATATGGCTGCCGACTTGTGCTCCTCATGGCAATAGTGTGACAGAGAGATGCTTCTTCATGGTGGTGGTGTAAGAGATAGGGAGGGATAAAGTAAGAAAATTTGTAGATTCTCTGTTCAAACCATACAGTCAATAGGGCGCCGTGGTACTTAATGGCTTCTGATTTAAAACCAAACAGACAACTTTAGTCCAATAGAATTCTAGTGTGACACAATGGTTTCACATCTGCCCCCAATACTATTTGTTAAGGTGAAGCTTGCCAGCTAGGTAGTTGGCCTCTATGATTGAGAGAGTCCTGCAGAGAATCACTTGCCAAACTGGCTTAATACACTTTCCCCGACCCTGTCATAAAATTAGAAAGACTCAGTCCAAAAAACTGGTTTCTTAATTTATCAACTTATACACAAAAATTCACACCACAACAGCTACAAATAGGCCTAAGTAAACTGCGAGTGTCACAAAATGGGTCACTTTTATAATAGCAGAGAAGCAAATCTGTAAGGAACATAATCTACAGATAGTGAAGGTTTGACCCCAATTTCATAAATTGGGAAAAACACCATCAACTGTCAGTACCAAGGCTCTTGTATTGAACATTAAAGAGAAGCATAACTCAAAACACACAAACAATACACAGCACTTTTAACTTTTCCAGTACAGTCTCATCCACCACTGTGCTCTTGCCACTGCAGTGCTTTTTAATCACTACTGCAACCTGAGCCACAAAGATGGACAAACCCCAAACCAATGTTTTTGGAATTGCCTCCTTCTGACTTGGAATATCCATTGGATTGAAGAGTTTCTCAAGGTACTCATTAAACTTTTTAATGATATCCCCAGTTAAGGGGAATACAATGCCCCATACCCCCCCCCACACACACACACACACACATCTGTAGTTCTTTCAGGTGGCAAACTCCAAGGTGGAATAATCAGTTCAAAATAACCCCAGCAATTGCCTCATTTCGATCCATGGAACTCCCATATGGTCTCAACCCGGTTGTGGCATACAATCATTTCATCTTGTCCTGGATCTGCTTCTTGGATCTGTTCCTGTGGCCTGTGCCTCATACTCCACTTATTAGGGTGCTCATGGAGCATTCTATCTACAAGCGCAAAGCATGTGAAATTGATCTTCTACTCCTTCTAAGATCCTCACCCTACCATAAACACTGAAAGCAGCATCCTAGAGGAACCTCATTTTGTCCAATTGTACTTGAAGTCTTGTTCTTTCAGTAGTCACCCTTAGCTCTTATCAACAGATGAGATGCAGCACTTTTAACAATTGCTGTCTCATCTCATCCCCCTTTTCAATCACTACAGCAACCTCAGCAACAGAGATGCGCCAAACCCAAACCAATGTTTCTGGCACTGCCTTCTCCTAACCTGGCATATCCATCAGGTTTAACAGTTCCTCAAAGTGCTCCTTCAACCTTTCAATGATATCTCCAGTTAAGGTCAATTTTTCCTCACCCTTGCGAAGAACTATCTCAGTGATATCCATCCTACATTTCTTGGATCACTGAGTGGTTTTGCCAGCACTTCAACAAGTTGTAAATAAATGTCTCATCAAGCTTCACCTATACATTGGCCCTTGCTTAGGCTTTGGTTACCCTGACACATTTCTCTGGCGTGCTAGCACCTTTCAATAAAATCTGGATATTGTTTTGCTAACATTAAATGAAAGGATACTTTCTTCAGTTTGGCAGAATATCTAAGAGCTGGAGTGGCTGAGTAAAAGTAAGATGAGTAGCTAACACTTTAAAATCAGCATTATCAAATGTCTCCTAACTGGCAGCATTGCTGTGTGACAACAACACAAGACTTAAAGGTCCTCCAGAATGCTGTGTCATGTACTCAGTAATCAGAGACTGCCTGATTTGCATTTTTATTAATATTGAATACTTTATCTTTGGACTATGCATTTTCCATTGTTATATTCTAGTATATATCATATTTTTGTTTCTTTACTGTATGTTTACAATACAATATATATTATATGGTTAAAGTGTGAGTGCCACAGAGCCCCCAAATCTCAGGCACAATTGCACCATAACAGTCCCAGGTGCAAATAAATCTTTTTTTATTCACAATGCCTTCTTTTTCCAGTATTCAAAGTTCACAGCACAATCACCAATGAACACAATGTCTCCTTATGCTCCTCGTGTTGAGTTGGGCTCTCTGCCTCCCTACTCTGCCTCTGCCATTGACGCAAGATGGCATCCTTTGATGATAGACTCGGGAGCACTTACAGAGCCACGGCCTCACATAATGGAAGCATTTCTTGATAATATGGAAGCTTCCTAGACCAAGGGGTTATATTCCTGACAGCACTCCTTAGCGTCACCTAAATCCCCAGACAGAGCAACCCTTCAAAACTACAAGTCCCAGGCAACCCGGCGGGTGTTAAGACTAGGGCAACACCAGAGAAGCACTGCTCCCAGCAAAGTGTGGAGAATCCCCTGTCTCCCTCCCTCCATTCATAATTTTCTATCCTGACTGGGACAGGAATCAAGCATCTGAGCTATGCTGCATACCCTCACACACTGTTCTTCTGTTATGGCTGGGCAAGGATTCACACTCCATTCATGTAAGTACCATGGTGGACTCCAATCCATCCACCATGGTACTTACAATTTGTTAGTAAGATGAAGAGCCACTCAGTCAGTTATTCTGAAATTTGTTTAATCTAAGGCAAGGGCTTCATCCCCACAGAATTAGGTACAAGCCAGGAAACAGCCCTGGAGACCACTTGATGTGAGAGGTCCCACTCTCACACAAACACACTCACACTAACACTGGGGCCAATCTGGAACCTGCAATTAAACTAACCTGCATATTTTTGGGGACCTTGGTGGAAAAACCATACACACACAGGTAGACAACATAAAAACATCTCATAGACATCATCTCGACATGGGACTCAAACCCTGGGCACTAGATTTGTATAATAGCAGAGATAATCATTGCTCTATGACACCCTCAGCTTATCATTTGAAGTTTCAATTCGCATTACTTTTCACAAAATTGACATTGAACTTTATCTTGCTGGTGATTTTGCAATTACAAAACATGAAACTCCCTAAAATTAATTTTTGGGGTAGTTTTAATGTTTTTTTTTTTGAAGTAGAAAATAAGGAATATTGCTCCCTAAAGACTCTCACTTCCATGTTCAACTGGATTTCTTTTTCTGCAGCTGTGGTGTAATAACTGCACTCATGGTCTGATGACAGCAAGTTACAAACACTGGCAGTGCTGGAGTGAGGTCCACTTAAGCTCCCCAGTTGATGGACAAAAACAAATAAATCAAAAATAAGGAGGAGTAGATGTAAAATGAATAGAAAAGAAATTAAATATTACTCACACACCAAATTTCCCATTAACAAAATAAATTCAAATATGTACAGTGATAGAGAAAAATAAAATTAATCGGATCGCAACCTCCCTTGTTTTAACTAGAAAACATAGTAACAAAATGAAGAACAAACATCGACACTCACCGAAATTCCAATATGAAAACACACTGATCGCAAGGAATGAAAAATGGATAAAAGATGGCAAAAGTAATGAAATGAGAATAGAACACACAGTTCAAGGAGGGCTATTCTGAAATGTGAACCAAAACAATCCAGTGAGCAGTCTGACAGCTGTGGGTAGGGGATGATGAAAAGATCCAAAACACCTTACTGCCATGGATAAGGCTAGGGTTATACTTCATGCGACGCGACGCATGCTGCAGCGGACGCTCCTGCTACGCAAGTGTTGTCGTGATTATACTTGCGCGCATACTTTACGTAAATCTGGCGGAATCCACCAGGTGGCAGTGCAAGATATCATCACGGTGAGAACAGGTTCGACTTCTCTGTGCTGTGAATTGCCTAGAACACAGATTATATTCCGATGACACCTTACCGTAATATCTCTGAAAAGGATGTTTATTGATTAAATCCATCGATTCAGGGATGTGTCCACTCCAGCAAGCATTGGGCACGAGTGAGAAACAATCCCTGGACGAGGCCTCAGCTCATCGCAACATGAATACTAGCACACACATACACTAGCGTCATTTTAGCAGCACCAAATCATCAAATCTGCATATCTTTGGAAGGAAACCGGAGCACAGTGTGGAATCCAAGCAGGGAATACCAGTGACTGACTCCCTGCGAGACAGCAGTGCTACTGCTCCACCACCGTGTCACCCCCATGTGTGTAATTATTAACAGTATTCATTATTTAGATGAAATTAACAATTTATCTGTAAAATGTAACATACACACTTTAATGCATTTCATCATGAAAGTGATATCAAGTATAAATCTAAAGATTCTAAACGTGCTGAGAGTTGGAATATCATATATTTAATGTGTTCTGTGTGGTGATCTATTGCTGCTTGCCTTAGCGATTAAAAACTGGGATGACGTTTACGATGGTCTGCTTTAATGATAAAGTAAACTACGAGGTTAAAGTGGACATTTTGAGATTAAGGCTGAAATTTCCACTTTAATCACAAGATATACATTTTCACCAAGTCCTTAATTTTTGTTCTCAGTGGCTCAAATACAGCACTGTACATTATGTTACTGTTGAGAAGTTGCAAAAAAAAAAAAATACGGCACAAAAGATATTATGTGAGACTTTTAAAATGTATCGTGTCATTACGATCAGAAATATGCGACGCTTGAATATAAATGCACCACGAATGCATCTGTATGTCGGAATTTTTCTTCACCACATTGAACCATTCATCAAACATCGAAGCGCACACATCGATCCCCGTAGGATCTGTATAGAGGCTTTCTGTCACACGTAGATAGTAAACAGAGACTCTGACGTCACATTCAAACTTTTAGCACACTGCGCAGGCCCCCGACTTTTTGCTGGTACTGCAACTCGTGCACGTGTTGCATTAATTTCTGAGGACCTGCTCAGAGGATGTGTGAAATGAACGCTGGGAACACGTGGCAACCATGATGTGGGCGCGTACGCGCTCTGAGCATGAAGTATGAAAAGAGATAATAGGTTGTTCCTTTTGGTGAAATGATGGCTGTGTTTGTATATTAAATCCTGGTCTTTTCTGATGCCTCAATTTCTTTCCTCATCCTTAGTAAAATGAGAGGTCCTTTCTTTAAAAATATGAGATCCAGAACCTGACAACAGGAAATCCCATCTCCAAAAAAGGCCAAGCATTGTCATTGGTGACATCCTTGCAGTTTGCAGAGAGAAACTATTTTCCAGGTATTTTTTTAAATAAACGAGAAAAGGATCAGACAGCCACAACACTTATAAGCACTAAACAAATACAACTGATATCTTTTGTAGTCCCACTGCAGCATAATGCCAGTGATCACCTGCACACCATTAAAATCTATTCTATTAATGTGTCATATTCACATCACTGCGGAGGTGCAACACATTGCTTTTTAAAATTTGAGACATTGTGTGTTTTTCACAAGAAGACACATAAAAATGCAGCATTGCATACATTACTGGGTTTTCTCCACAGGATAACTCTCTATATAAAAGCCACTTAACCTTTACTTAGTAACCAACATTTCTTGTTTCTTGATTTCTATAAATGAAGGCTCACATGTTCCGTGCTGCATGGAGTCTCAAGTTTTAACATCTGTCTCTGATACATCTTTGGGACTGCAATTGCTAAGATTGTCAGCATAATTGGCAAAGTGGGCATCCTCTTACCAGTACAAACACAACACAAGTGTGATAGCTCAACAAAATGTCAATATGTGACAGGAAATGAGTCTGCCATTTTTTTCCCTCAAGAACTTTATTTAGATAGTAAATGACAGATAGACTTATGACGGATTAATGCATGAAAACACTTCCAGACTGGCAATAAACACTCATCTTACCAAATCAATGAATGTCGTTGAAAGTAAAATGCTGTTTGATTTACTTAGGTTAGATTATGAACACTTTATTATCCCAGAGAGAGAAGATGGGAGATTATCATCAGGAACTGTTGGTGTACCAGCATAACTGGTGTTATGACAAGGTCATATGGAAGAGTGCAGTAGGGCTAACATCATGACTGTGGGCTTTTACTTTAATTTTAAATGGGTGGTTTTTAAAGCAAAGGTTGATAAACTCAAAAGAAATTATTTATGCATTTTCTAAAGAACAAAAAGTGGATTCTGAAAGGTTTAGAATCATTTATTTATGGATTGACTGGGTAACTTGTCATTTAAACCACTGACTCCCTGAAGGGAAGGTTGTTTTGTCTTATTGTAACTGAATAGCACAACTGTTAAAAGTAACTCGAGAGATATTAGTCTGGTCAAGTTAAAAGTAATTAGAAGCTTACTGTCATGAATGTACGTTAGAGGACCGCCATACGGGCTCTGTTGAGGAATGTAATAAACTTTCAGGACAAGAGGGTTGTGTTATTGCTAACATTGTCTTCTCCTTTTCTCCCCACAGCACCCAAGGAGAACATCTGACTCCACTCCTTCCGATCCCCTGTCATAAGAATCCTGTCATTTATACAACCTCTCCAATACAGGAGTTTCTTTTGTTTATCTTTCATTTATATTAAACAGGATGAGCAGGTTGGCATCCCAAATTTTCATCCAGCAGTTACCAAACATCATTGGCAATGTATTATCTATAAATAAGAAGAAAATTTAAAATCTCACTTGGCAGGCTATGTAGCCTTCAAGATAAATTATTAGACTGTAAATCACAAGGCGGATGGCTCACTCCACAACACTAACTCACTGTGTAGCCCTGAGCAAATCACTTAACAGGCTAGCGCTTCAAATATATAAAACAGACGTAATTTGACAATTGGGATTAAATAAGGTATTTTGGGAAAAAGTATTATCTAAATTAACGTTTCCTAAACTGTGTTCTGGGAAACTCCAGGGTTCCACAAAACCTCATAGAAGTTTCTTGAATCAAAAGTCCTAATCATAGACCTCTGTCACATATACACTCACTGCAAAAAAAAATAATGAGCAATAGGCTAAGGAACGTAGACACTACACAATGGACAATTACAAAAACACCACCTGGTATAGCAAATCCATCAGTGATGTTAAACTTTAAAAACATGGATATGGCACCAGTCCCATGAATCTATGGAGCTATCCTGATTAATACAAATAATTTGGTGTGGTGGTGGCAGCAGTGTAATGGCTTGGGTTGAATGTTTGTGACACATATTGATTTCTCTAATAAAGCACTCAGAAGGAGGAGTTTCTTCATCAAAAGAAGACAAACCTTTTTGTGTTTTGAAGGCCATCCTCAGTCAAGTCAGGAGCACACCTCAGCAGCTCATTTCACAAAGAAGATCCACATTCCCGGCCAGAAGCTTTCTGATTTAATATCAAATGTATATACATGTCACCAGTTACTCCATTTCTTACAGCATCTACAAAGGTGGAACTGGGAGAAGGCTGGCAGATCAACTGAGGGAGCATGTTTGATCTGACAGAATCAAAAACGTTATAAAACATTTTACATCACTGGAACATAATCTAAACTCCCAGTTTGTATTCTTTCATCATCTCAAAGACAACTTTCAAAAGAAAACAATAGAAGCTAAGCTCATTCTCAGAATTCTCCAGGACTTAATTATTTGGAGTACTAATCCTTTTTTCCTCTCCCAACATACCAACTGAAGAAAAATAAATATTTCTCACCTCAGTCCCAGACAACAGCACTTCCGGCTTCCCATGATGGTGGCATATCTGGTTCTCATCTGATGACTTCTCTTCCGTCTCACAACGATGATGTCACTTCCATCTGAAATCATTTCCACTTCCTTTTTGGTTCTATTTCCTTCCTGCCATTTCTCCATGAAAGATCCTTGAATGTATCCTCTCATTGTCAAATGTATATCTTATGTTTTGACCATAGCAACAGTCCTTTTCTTGAATTGGACCACCGACATTATATGGGGAATTACCCCAACTCCTTTTTTGTTTTACTCTCTCCTTTGTTCTTCATACCATGTACAAGTTACAACACATTTTCTACATGATCCCACCATTTCAGGACACCATATTGTTTGGGACAATTGGCACCACAGGTGTTTGCGATTCCTCAGGTGTGCTTCATGGCTTCATAAGATACCCAGGCTTGCTTCTACTCTTTGGAGTCTGGAGTTGCCATTTTTCAACATGAGAACAAGAGCTGTGCCAATGAAAGTCAATGAAGCCATTTTGAGTCTGAAAAACAACAATAACACCATTTGAGACATCCATAAAACCTTAGGGTTACTTACATAAATGTCTGGATTACTATTAAGAAGAAAGAATGCACTGGTGAGCTCAGGGACTGGTAGGCCTAAGTAGACCTCCACTGCTGATAACAGAAGATGCCTCACTCTGGTAAAGAAAACCCCCAAACACTTGCCCAACTGATTAGAAACAGACTTCAGGAGGCAGATATGTGTGTGTCAAAGACGACTATCGGCACAAGACTTCATGAACAGAAACACAGAAGCCACACTGCAACATGCAAACAGCTACTTAGCCACTAAAGCAGGATGGCCAGATTACAGTTTGTGAAAAAGGACTTCAAAGTGCCTGCAGAATTCTGGATTAAGGTCTTGTGGACAGACGAGACAAAAATGAACCTGCATCAGAGTGATGGCAAGAGCAAAGTGTGGAGAGAACAAGAAACTGCCCAAGATACAAAACATACCACCTCATCTGTTAAACATGGTGGTGGGGGTGTTATGGTTTGGTCATGGATGGCTGCCACAGGTCCTGGCACACTTCTCTTCACTGATGATAGAACTGCTGACGGCAGTGGCACATTTAATTCTAAGGTGAATAGAAACATCTTATCTGTTTAAGTTCCAGTAAATGAATCCAAACTCCTTGGATGGCACCTAATCTTGCAACAAGATAATGATCCAAACATACAGCTAAGGCAACACAAAACATTTTCAAAGCTAAAAACTGGAAAATTCTTGAATGACCAGTCATCTGATTTAAATGCAACTGAGCTGACCTTCCATATACTAAAGAGAAAACATAAGGTGACAAGCCCCAAAACAAACAGGAGCTGAAGATGGCTGCATTAGAGCCATGGCAGAGCATAATCAGAGAAGATCCTCAGCGCAGGGTGATGTCTATGAATTGCAGACTTCAAGCAGTTGTTGTATGCACAGGGATATGCAACACAGCGCTAAACATGACTGTTTAAATGTACCCACCATTGCTATGTCCCAAACATTATGGTGTCCTGAAATGGGGGGACCATGAAAAAAAAGTGTATGCAAATCCTCTTCAATTAAAGTGTGCAATGTGCACTTTAGTCACGTCTGAATTATTTGGTTTGCAATTATAAAGTGTGGAGCAAAGGAGTAAATCAAGGAAAAAAGTCTCATTATACCAAACATCTTGGAGGGCACTTTATGGTATCTGCTTTTTTTCACTTTTCCAGTTACACACCTGATGAAGGCTGCTTAACTGAAACATTATATTTTGGGAATGACCTTTGGCTTTTCTTTTCTTTAACAGATGCACACTGACACCAGATTTCTTTCACTAGATACACAACAGATCTCATGGTCACAAATATACTGCTTAAAATGTGTTAACAATGGATGGCCATCTAAACGTTCACATAACACCACAGTCCATGAAACATCAAGATGTCTAGGATTCTGAAGTGCTGTAGTGCCGACATCACCAGCAATATTTTAACATTAGCTGGATTGCCTCACGATGCTACATGATCAAAGTGTTCTAGTGATAGGGAAACCAAGCTAAAATACAAACATAAATACAAACTTGTAATTAAATTGTAATTCTTACCAGCATGACAGACATCACATTGTTGAGAGAAAGAATCTGCTTATGCATTCTTCTAAAAAGACCTACACAAAATTTAATATAATTAAATCAAATGAAAAAACAGAGCATGTGTCACTTTTCTTGGATTCAGTGTTTTACCTATCTGAAAATTTTTTTTTTTAAAAGTTTCTAAAACGAATATCTCTTTTCGACCAAAGCCTCAGTTCATCTCATCTACAGCCAGTTCCTTGACCAGTAATTTAATGTTTCCCTGCTAAAGAAAGTTACTCAAACTTTTTTTTTAGCAAATTGTAAGATCTTAGCATTAACGCAACCTCAACATTTGCACTTCAAAAGGAAATGAATGACCAGGGTGTACAAGTAATAGAGCCAAAGTCAACTGTAAATTTAGGAGATCAAAAAATTTTTCGGCTTTGGAAAGCCAGTTAATAAAAGGCGAGGCCTCTCTTATGAAAGCTATAAGGGGAGCAATTATAGCACAGTCCATTTTTAAGAAGCCTTCTATAATAAGTTGCAAACCATCAGACTTCAACAAAAGGAATTCAGTTTTCTTATATATGTTGTATACTGATTATTTGTGCACAATTTGTACATAATTGTGCACAGTCTTTCAAAACTTTGATGCATATTCTACACCTGTTTATGTTCACTTTCAGGGAAAACTGAAGTTGATGAAATGAAAATAAACTTAATGTACAAATAATTCCAAGTCTAACTATATTGTAACGGTGGTCAGGGTCAGGGTCTGTATCAACAGGCATTGGAACACATCCTGGACAGGCCAAACTTAATCTGCCACCAGTGTGGATGCCAGGTGGGTGTAAATATAGTGGAAGGACAGTGAGGTGTGCACAATGAAAGAGTGCAGACACCCCGACTCCAAAACTGCTGGCAGCAGGAGGCTGCTACTGAAGTCCCAGCAGGCAGGACTAGCCCTTTGGTTATAAATGAGCCAGCCATCATATGAAGACTTTCATTTAAGGGTATCTGCATACATTTCGGTTACAGCATGTAGAAATTAGAACACTTTTTCTACATGGTTCCCTCATTTCAGGACACCATACTGCCTGAGACACAGCAATGGCAGGTCTATTAAAGCAGTCATATGTAGTACATTGTCGCATATTCCTTACATACAAAGACTGCTTGACATCTGTAATTCATAGACATCATCAGGCGCTGAGGATCTTCTCTGGTGATGCTCTGTCAAGCCTCTAATGCAGTCATTTTCATCTCCTGCTTGTTTTGAGGGGCTTGTCCCCTTAAGATTTCTCTTCAGCATATGGAAGTCCTGCTCAATTGGATTTGAATTAGATGACTGGCTTGGCCATTCAAGAATTTTTGATTTTTTAGCTTTGACAAACTCCTGTGTTGCCTTAGTAGTATGTTTGAGATTATTATCTTGTTGTAGGATACAGTGCCATCAATGCATTTGGAGGCATTTGTTTGAACCAGAGCAGATAAGATGTTTCTATGCACCTCAGAATTCATTGTGCCACTGCCATCAGCAGTTCCATCATCAATAAAGTGAAGTGTGCCAGTACTAGTGGCAGCCATAAAATTCCCACCACCATGTTTAACAAATGAGGTGGTCTGCTTTAGATCTTGGGAAGTTCCTCTTTGTCACCACACTTTGCTCTTGCTGTCACTCTGATCAGGTTCATCTTTGTCTCCTCTGTCCACGAGACCTTTTTCCAGAATTCTGTGGGCTCTTTACGGTGGCCGAGAAGGGCAAAACAAATTTACATTTCACGAAACAAATTTATAACCATTAAGACAAATTTACAAAGGAAATTCAAATTAACATTTCAGAAAACAATTTTACAATACTGAGAACAATTTACAACTCCCGAGACAAATTTACAAGCGGTAAAACAAATTAACAGATCAGAAAATAACTTTACAAGTGGCCCGAAACAAATTTACAAGCGGCAAATCAAACGGAAAGGGTAGGTACAATACACAGGAAGTGCTTTTTGCTGACCTTTTGTGTCATTCAAACTGTTTTGCGAGGGAACATTGAACAGAGTTTGTGACGGTAAATCAAGCGACAATGTTTTATTCATTTTGTGGAAACCATTTTAGCCAGTTAGCCCGCTTTTGTTATTCTTGTGGGACATGTTTAGACTTTCTAAAAGAGGCTCAACGCACGGAAGAACCAGATGCACAGCCGACGTCTAAACCACCTGGAAATGTTAATCAAAGTACCGGTAAGTGGACTCTTTACGCTTTCTAAAGCCAGCTATCCTAGGCTTTTATTATTATTATTATTATTGCTCAGTTGACGTTGTACGAGTCATTCAGAATTCCGTTCAAATAAACAACTTCTGTGCAAGTTGGGATATACAGTATATATGTGTGTTGTACTTAATGCAGTCATTTACGTTTTTTTAATTATTTCCGTAACATACACTGGGACTGTTAACTTTCGTAACGGTTGTAACCTAATAAAATAAAACATGATTTGGTCTCGTATTATTTTCAACATTCAGAAATTGCCAGCACATTTCAAAGTACACATATAGCTGCGTCTTTTCGTTTCCAAAGGTTGAGCATCAGTTGGCAAGGTAGGATCCAGCATGAGTCAAACATGTACAAAAATAAATTTCTCAGTCCAATAAAGTTCGTTTCAACAATGTTTATTGAAAATTTGAAAGAAAAAAATCACAACATTTTAGAAAAAAGTTATTACACAGAATAAAAGGCAAAAACAGAAAAAAGGTGTATTCTCGGTCTAATTACAGTCTTAGCTTTCTCTGGTTAAAAATTAGTTACTTTCTATATTTGTTACGTTTCTATTGCAAACTTACATAGACTTCATTTTAGTATGTCGGTACGGTTTGAAGCTGTTTGCCCTCCATGCCTTACCAACTGCAAGGCAGATCATAAAATGAAATAATGTGTAGTCAGAATGACAAGAAATAATTAGAATATTCCATTTACAATTTAGCTTGTAGGGATTATAATAGAACCTCCCATTGACTATGCACTAATATATACACAAACATTTTAACAACAAAATACTAATATCAACTAATTATAATCTAACTAACAAATGGCTTTTACAACAGGAAATGGAATGGATTTTCCTAGTGTACTGTATATTTATGCCGTTTAAGAGTATTGTGAAGAAAATGTAATTTTTTTTTTTTTTGGTTAAAAAAACTTATAGAAGCACACCTTTGCATCTCATCTTTTAACAAGCAGTGTTACCTGTAGTGGTCATAAACTAAAGGTCACATATTACGAGTAATTATACTAAACAATATTGTGGAAGTAGTTGAACTAAATACACATCAATACATTTTATGGTTCATAAATGATTACAATTATTCTGTCCTTAATGTGTTGATATTCAATTCTGTTCATTCCAGAAGAACAACCGTGCCCATCATATAAACAGTTCATGGACTACAGAAACTTCAAATCAAAAGAAAGACAGTCCTTTAGCTGTGGGTCAAAAGACGACTAAAACAAGAACAGAGACAAGTTCAGGTTAGGTGGCTTAACTGTTTGTGTCATGTATACAAACCAATGGTTGCAGGGACTGTTTAATCAGTGGACCCCATTTGGTGTTTAACTTTCTATGCAACAAACTTATAAATGTATAATTTACAGAAAACTCATTCTGTTTACTTTTATTTATCTAGATAAACATAGGATTGATGGTGCCAAATGGAAGGGATTTAAAACCTGCAAGAGGGAAAACACTCCCATTATTTACAGACCCTCTGGTAGCAGCGCCTGATCTGCTGAAACTAGCTGTTCAGAAAATGAGAACATTTAACAAGGACATGGATGAAGGGCCATATATACTTTTGTATCCAGATTGCTCAGAGGTGGTCAATGTGCCTGGGACAGAAAGGCCATTCATATTGGCAGAATATAAAAAGGAAATAGGAAAGGCATATTGCAGGATCTTTTTTTATATGCCTTGAAAAAGACTTTAGAAGAGGTTAGTGGATCTGATGATTTAGCACTTTTACATATTTCACAGTGCTGTGACATACTGTACATAATAATGCATAATAATGTGTTGATTTTGTTTCCTTTAACTGCAGTGGATGTTAGCTCAGAATCAGACTCAGATTCTGAAATTTTTGTTACAAGTAGGAGCACAATTGAATTCAATCAGGCTGACACTATGGTGAGTTAACATGAAACAAATAATTTAGGAAAGCTATATACTGAATGGCCGTATTAATTATCTTAACCAGAGCTGTTCTGTGCATAATGCTTGCCAATATTTTGGTTCAACAGAGGCTAGCTACTTAGTAATGTCTGTAATTGAGTTTGAAAATACATTCCTGCATTGTACTTGAACAAACAGTAGGATTTACATTTTAAATGGCATTTGGTGTAACACATATGAATCATTTTGATTATTGTTCAGCCAGTTTATCTGTCAGAAATACTAACAACTTGCCATGTTTCAGCAGGCAACATTGATAAGTATTTATGTAGTAAGAGAAGAATAATATAGGCTGTATTTTCCCTCAGGTTTTGAAGACTGTAACCAAAGTACACCCAAACACAAACTAGAAGATGTAGTGTAAGTACCAATTTGCAAATGTAAGTAATCTGTAAGCTGGTAATGTGATCTAATCACATGTTTGGGACAGACCCTTGAGTTTATGTTGAGTTTTTGCTCTAAATATATGAAGTTGTAAATAATGTAAGAATATTGTGAAATTTAGCAAAATTATCTAGATTATTATAATTTACCATAATTTTAAATTTCTTTTTTAACTCCATGATACTTTGTTGTACTAAAGTGGTAATTTTAACATGTTTCAGAGATGCATCCAGACATTCATCAACGATTCAAGCTGGACAGGTAAGTATTGAACCAAATGTTACCTCATAATATTTTTTTCTTTTAGTTTTGTTTTATATTGTGTTGGACATTTAAGTTCCCCATGTCACTTTATTTTTCAGATAGTAATATCTGATACTGAGGATACTCTGGATCTACCTGAATACAATGTGACTAAGTCCACTTACTACAGGTAAGCAAAAACAATTGACAAAATGTGACTATTCCCTTGGTAGACGTTTTAGATTAGATGAAAAATAAACTGCCGTATTGTTTCTAAAATATCTGTAGAATGGTTAACTTACAAAAAATACTTCAGGGATTTACTTAGGTTGGAAATTACTTAAGAAGAATGTTTTAGTGTAAAATGGGTGGAGTTGCCTTTAACATAGGAATGGTAATTTCTTTACAGTAAATATACAAACCTTTATGCACCATGTGTTGAAGAAGAGGATGAAGAGCCAGTTCCTGTAAATTTGGGGAATTTATCAGACGCAACCATGTAAGCTGGCAGTTATTGACAATAGCAATAGGTTTTCTCTATGCACTTAATAGTAAAAGATTGAATTACTTCTGTGATAATATGTGAAAGAAGCTCTTTACTGTTCATCAGTGTTGTGCAAAAAATAGAAAACTGTGTACTGTCTGACATTTCACAAATGTAACTCAGTCTTGTGTAATTCTAGAGAGGAGGTAAACATTACACTACCTGATATCATTGCAAAGCTGTCGCATCATATTGATCATTGAAGAGTTAGCCGGTTCAACATTACAAGGTCAAATGTCTGGGATGGAGCAGTCCGAGGCTTCAAGCGTGCAACATATTCAGAAACCTGTGATATGCTAGTCAGATTTACTGATGATGCTGGTGTTTTTGAGGATGGAATTGATACAGGTGGTCCAAGACGAGAGTTTCTAACTCTACTAATGAACCATCTTAAAGACCGACCAATTTTTGATGGACCAACAGGACAACTTACTTAGTCTACAATGCAAATGGTATGTCTACATAGTGTTAAGATGTGTGACTTGTAATTATATATCACATCACTGATACACTTTGTTACTTGAACTGCTCCAGAGGTATTTAGCAACAACATGCTTAGGGTTGTCTTGATTTTAATGCATTATGGAATATATTTGTATGTTTCCAAAAGTAGTTGCTAAATATGTGTGGAACAGTAGAAATAACATTAAAAGCAATTTGGAATTGTGGTTCAAATTGTAAATCACCCAAAATTCTAAAATATGAATGATTTTCATTCATAGCTCTCAGGGAGGATGAGTACTTCTTGGCAGGAAAGATGATTGCGGTATCAGTTGTGCATGGAGGCCCAGGTCCGCATTTCCTCTCAGAAGATCTTGTACTGTATCTTGCAGGCCAGCCGTCATTCAAAGCAACAGTGAATGATGTAACTGAAGAAGAAATAAAGAAAGCTTTGCGAGAGGTAGGAAAAGCATAATGCTATAGTAGGGAAGGGTTTATTTATTAGGCAGTGCTTTGAGAAAATCATTACTTCCTTGATAACATACACAGAGTAATGCATTTATTGTTCTGTGATTGTACAAGATATAGAGTTAAACTAGATAAGTAATGGAACAGAAATTTATGAGAACTATATATACTGTATATGCCCCTTTTTGTGTTTTAGATTGACCGTGCTGCTTCTGTCGAAGCTTTGTGAGAATGTACTTTAAAATATAGCACAATGTTACAGACAGCCGGTTGTCTGAGATATGTGGCTACTCTTGAAGAAAAGGGAACAATTGTATCAGACTACCTCCGATGGTATATTATCGACCGTAACTCATGTGTAATTGACAGGTACCATCATATCCTAGTCTTACAATTTTTGTAAGTTACATTGCCATGTTCAAAGCAAACATGTCAGTCTGCAATTCAGTTGTTAACAAGCAACTTGCAACTACTGCATTATTAGTGAAGGACAGTTCCAATAATTTTCAACATATATGATTTCAAAAAGGGTTTCTGGTGATGAGTCAGGGTCAAAAATGTTTTAGTTGATTCCTGTCTCATTTCATGGGGGCAGGCATGCTGTTCGAGCCTTTAAACCATCTAAAATAAGTGATCTAAAACCAGAAACTCAGAAAGGCTTTAAGAACATATCCCATTGACTCCTGTTTAAAGGGAAAATGCAGAAACAACACTAAGTTTCTCTAATATGACTCAATACAATAAAACACATTTTACCTTAGATGCTGAAAATTACTGGAGTAATCATGTTTTTAACATACTGTCCATACACATACACTATGTGATTAGCACTTTATAGCAGTGTAACGATGTATTTTGTACTTTTTAGATTTAAAAATGGTCTTTCAGCTCTTCAGTTTTTGACTGCACTGCAGCAGCATCCTTCTTTGTTGATCCCTGTCCTGTGCCACTCAGAAAAGAAGGTCACTGCCCTTGAACTTGAGGGACTTTTCAAACCTGACCTCAGTCCATCAGGGAGCAACAGGAGACTCAGAGAAGGACAAACATTAGGCTACTGGGCTGACTATCTCCTTGATTGTGAAGGTTTGCAAAATAGATTGCATAATTATTTATTTTACAAGTAGTTAAAAATAATACTTAATATGCCAAGATGTGAATGAACAATTCTGTTTCTTTACAGAAGGTCAGGCTGCTGTTTGCGTGGAAGATGTTTTCATGTTTGCAACTGGGCTAACTTCACTTTCCCCGTCTGGATTGGAACTGCTGCTGAGGATTGAGTTCCTGGATGATTCACCATTCCCAATGGCAAACACATGTTCAAACACAATGAAATTACCACTGCTGGATTCATACAGTGTGTTTAAATCACATATGGATTTTGGAATTCAGAATTCGCCAGGATTTGGCTGTTTTTAAATCAGGTGTGATTGGGTCCACTAGATGTGGATAAATCACTACAGCTAGAGAACTCGCATCCATCTGCACTGGTGGACACACTTTAGCACTGTTACTATTTAATTTTGTAATATAACTCTGCTGCATTTTTTATATTTGAGATTTTGAAGAAACCATGTTTGATTATTGTTTAAGTTACAACTGAAGATGTTTTAATGTGTTCTTGTTTATATTATGTTACATTTGGACTGTTTCATCAAATCCTGAGCTCTGAAAGAGAGATTTCCTGGTAATAAAGCCAAATCAAGAGTACTTAAAATTAAACATTTATTTATTTTATACTTTGCCTTACTTTTACTTCACTTTATTTCATTTCACCCTTTATTTACAATTTAGGGCAGATGTGGAAGTTTTTCCAGTAAAATTAAAATTCATGGACAGCACAAGTTACTCTTCGCATGCTTGACACACTGTTTCATTAATGTGTACATTATTACATCTGAATTATATTATATTATTACAAAGAATTATAATTGAGCAATTTCTTTAAGATGTATGTACAGTTCTGAAGCAGACTCCCAGTTCTCTGGCTTCTGTAGGTAACTGTGCTCCATAACAAAGTCCAAGTACTCCTGCATGTTCAGGTCACCACATGAATGCATTGGCTGATTTGATTCAGGGAAAGTATCCAGTTCTGTACATTCAATCCTAAATCCACACTCTCTGGAGCCAAATCTAGATTGAGAAATGGATCGAGTAATAACATTTATTTACATTTAAGCTACAAAGAAAACAAAGTTACTGGGAAATGATAATCCATTACCTGTGTGGTAAGTAGTACAGTTCATTGGGCACTCCTCCAGGACATGACGCGGTTGTAGAAGGGCGAATCCGGTGACTGTTCCACAGAGTCATGCATTCATCCAGGTCCTTCTGTATGACATCCTTGAAGCAAAATCTTAGCAAGCACTGATGTTCACGACTTCCATTAAAGTGTCCTGCATCTCTGAGGTCTGCAAATAACTCCATCCAGAACTGAGACCTATATGAATAACTGGGTTAAACTTCATATTAATTCTGCCATTTGCTTAGGCATACCAGTTTATTTACACTTGTAGATCAAGAGATGATATCAAGATAAAGAAAAAAAATGGGACCAGTATTGGTGTGTGTTACTTTTAAAATTAACTTAGTCACATTCCTCATTATTTACAAAAAAAAGTAACCAAATATGTTATATAGTTACTTAAAAAATTTAATGCATTACAAACCGTGCTTTTCTTTGCACTTTTTTTCTTAAAGTAAGAGATACAAAAACCATACTTATAATAAAAATAAATCTATTTTCATGAACTCCATTATTCCTGAGCAAGATATTAACAAACAGAATTCCATTTATTTATAATGCAGCTCACCAAACGACCTGAAGAACCGCAGGCACTATGTGACAACTTCAGAAGGCAACGACTTTGAGAAAAGGGCAGTACTTATAGGAAATAAAACCGTACTAATCCTAATAATAAAAACAGTAATTATTATCATTTTTGAGCGGCTTGATTATGTAACGCAGGGGTGCCCACACTTTTTCGGCTTGCGAGCTCCTTTTAAAATGATCAGGTCGAAATGATCTCCTACATTAAAAATTATATATATATATGAGTGAGAGAGAGTATACGTTATACATAAAATATGTTGTCGTACCTTGCATAACTGAATAACCTTTATGGCACAATAACAATTCAATACATTTATGGTCACTACAGTATTTGGATTTAATAATCGTCATGTAGGAAAAGGCTGACTCGCATAAATAAGTAGAGCCGAATAATGCAGCCAAGGAGCTTTTGAATTCAGCCGAGTGAAAAATGACGGCTGTCCAATTAACTGCGATTTTAGTTCCTTCTCCTTTTTCTTTCTCAGATCACTGAAGGAAGCCAGTTTCGTAGTTTTTATGAACAGTTCGAAAGTGCCTTTCCACATTTTCCTTCTTTGGAATAGCAATGATAGATTGACAGATCAGACAAACGCACTTCGATTGGGACATTGTGAGAAAAAAAAATCCTCTTCCAATTCCACATAAAGCCCGTACCCTCCCCAAACATTTTTTTTTTAAATCCCTTCTTTAGTCGATATAAATTGGAAGATCTAAGAACTAGATCACAGCCAGAGTTTTGCAGTAGCTCGCGCGTTTGATGGCGAGTACAGAATGACCAGTGTGTTAGAAGAAAAGAGATCTCAGACTGGCCGCCCTGTATGTCAATCAAGTGGCAAATGCCATAGGGAGGATATATGATAGACTAACGTTTACAAAAATTTTTTTTTTTTGAATGCAACGCTTTCTACCTGCACTACCTTCGCGATCGACGTCTTGGGCACCCCTAATGTAACGTAACCTTTACCGTTGCCCCAACACTACAGAAGACAGTAAGTGGCCAGGGATCCTAAATAACGCATTTAGGAGATGCGTTTAAAAAGTTAATCCCATACATTTTTAACACGTTTATGGTGATTAATCAGCAGCCTTAACGTAACTTAATATTTTGTTTTTCCTTAACATGCATCACAGTTGTAAAATGTGTAGGCTAACAGTAATAATGAAGAGCGATACTTCATTTAGGTCACGTACCTTCCCTTTCTGAATATGGACCACCACGACTTAATGCGTTGATTGTTTGTGGATGAGCCATACATGTGGCTAGACATTCCCGTAGTAGTCGGTGTGCTGGTGACGTAGGGTACATTGAATTGCAGCCATAATGCCATTCTCCGTGCCGCAATCGGTCCTCAGTCTCATGGGCACAACACCAAGGCGTCGCACACAAGTTAGGAAATTGTGAGCGATCACTGATGGATTGTTATTTGTTGGTCCACTTACAAGCCACAATACTTTACGTGAAAATCCATCAATGCATCCAGAAATAGCAAATCCGAATGGCTTTAGTTTGTCGTAACCATCAGCATGCCACATATAATTCGGCCCCATTGAGTGGTAGGTTCTTCTTATAAACCTTCTGCGTGCTCATTTAGCTCCCGGAGTAAAACCATAACATCATCTCCCTTTACTCGCAAATTGTACTTTTGCCTAAGTACTTGCCACATCGTTCGGTAGCCAAAAGGTTGTCCAGGTCCACGAAGCTCCAACCTGATGGCATTCCTGGCAGCGTTTGTGGAGGAATACTCCTTTCTACGATATAGCCCGGCTTCTCTAAATTTAGTTTTAAGACACCGCAAGCTAATGTTAACACCATGTAAAAGGACATCATGTCAACGATTACATTGTAGGAGTGGCCTTCATTGGCATAGCCTATACAACAACGTTTCACATCTTCCATCTGGAGAGCCTCTTTTAGAAAGTCTAAACATTTCCCACAAGAATAACAAAAGCGAGCCAGCTGGCTAAAATGGTTACCACAAAATGGACAAAACATCGTCGCCTGGCAGTGCTTAATCGCTACAAACTCTACTCATTTTACCCTCGCAAAACAGTTTGAATGACACACAAGGTCAGCAACAAGCACTTCCTGTGTATTGTACCTACCCTTTCCGTTTGATTTGCCGCTTGTAAATTTGTTTCGGGCCACTTGTAAAGTTATTTTCTGATCTGTTAATTTGTTTTACCGCTTGTAAATTTGTCTCGGGAGTTGTAAATTGTTCTCAGTATTGTAAAATTGTTTTCTGAAATGTTAATTTGAATTTCCTTTGTAAATTTGTCTTAATGGTTATAAATTTGTTTCGTGAAATGGTAAATTTGTTTTGCCCTTCTCGGCCACCGTAGCTCTTTGACGTCCCTTCCAAAAACTGTAATTTGGCCGTCCTGTTTGTTGTGGCTAACTAGTGGTTTGCATTTTGCAGTGTGGCCTCAGTGTTTCTGTTCATGAAGTCTTCTTCTGATAGTTGTCGCTGATATGTCCACATCTTCCTCCTGAAGACTGTTCCGGAACTGTTGCACAGCCATTTGGGTTTTTTTTCTTTATCATAGTGAGGATTTCTTTGTCATAAGCAGCGGAGGCCTTCTTGGCCTACCAGTCCCTTTGTGATTACTGAGCCCACCAGTGCATTCTTTCTTCTTAATGATATTCCAGACAGTTGATTTAGACGATCCTAAGGTGTTAGTGAAGTCTCTAATGGTTTATTATTCTTTTTAGACTCATAATGGCTTTTTTTACTTTCATTGGTACAGCTCTTGTCCTCATGTTGAAGAATAAGAACTACAGAATCCAAAGAGTAGAAGCAAACCGAGGTATCTTCAGAAGCCATGAAACACACCTGAGGAATCACAAACATCTGCAATGCCAATGGACCCAAACATTATGGTGCCCTAAAGAGGTGGGACTGTGTAGAATAAGTGTTGTCATTTCTACACAGTGTGATCCAAATGTATGCAAATCCTTTTAAATGAAAGTCTGCAATGTGTGCTTTAATCATGTCAGAATTGTTTGATTGGTAATTTGAAAGTGTGGAGCATTGGGGTAAATCAAGAAACAATGTATCTTTGTCCCAAATATTATGAAAGGCACTGTAGATCCTACATTCTTTGCTTCTGGGACCAGGGTTGGCATAGCTTCTTAATTTTTTATTTAAAAAATTAAATAATCCAAGGAGTAGGACAATCTCCAGACAGAGGAGTAGCTTCAATGACAGACTGCTGTCACCGTCCTGCTCCACTGACAGACTGAGGAGATTGTTCCTCCTCCACACAATGCGACTCTTCAGTTCCACCCGGGGGGTAAACGTTAACAATTATACAAAGTTATTGTCTGTTTTACCTGCATTTTTATCACTCTTTAATGTAATATTGTTTTTATCAGTATGCTGCTGCTGGAGTATGTGAATTTCTATCTATCTTGGGATTAATAAAGTATCTATCTATCTATCTATCTATCTATCTATCTATCTATCTATCTATCTATCTATCTATCATATAGCGTTTTTCACTATCTATCTATCTATCTATCTATCTATCTATCTATCTATCTATCTATCTATCTATCTATCTATCTATCTATCTATCTGTCTAATTACTTGGGTGGCATGCAATATTGCTCATCCCTTTTCCTTTTAATCTGAATACACTCTTATTTATCATAGTGCTAGAAAGTGGCAATGTGTTGCTTGTTGACCAGACATGCAAGTATTAATTTTACTGTATTTTGTACATCAATACTACTACCACCACTACTACTACTACTAATACTACTACTACTATTATTTTTATGTTGTTATTTTTCTTTTAAACTACCTCCTCTTCTGCCATCTACAAGATAACTGTCCATTCATTCCGCCATTTTCTACCCCACTTATCTAATGTTTTCTAAGATGATGAACCTTCCATCTTGAAATTCAGTACTTGGGTTGACTGACTGACTTGTAAAATATGTGTGTTTGCTCTATTTCTCACAGAATTCACCTGTTTTAATTTTGGGGCCTACAAATTATTTGACCATTAAGAGATTGTAATTGAACTTGGTGAAACAAGATATTTACTGTATAAACTCCATACTGCCAGCTTCATGTAACTACATGCTTGTCTGCTTGACGCAAAAAGGAGTGAGACTGAAATTTCACACATTTAGCTCACACAAAGGGAGACTCCACACAAACGGAGAGGAAGCCTTTAAAAATATGAATTTGTGAATTCATCTGCTTCAGGTGCATGTCACAGAAGGTCAGATGCCTGTCCATTCCCACGAAATACCTACATCTGTAAAAAAAAGAACATAAGAAATTTGACGAAGGAGAGGAGGCCATTCAGTCCATCATGCTCATTTGTTTGGCTAATAGCCAAGCTGTCACAATGTCTCATCCAGATATGTAATGGAAAAGTATTGTAAGTACGCAGCCATGCATTTCTTACCGTCTTGTACTTCAAACAGACAAGTTTATTTTATAGAAACATTTTTTTTTCAATTTTTTATCTTAAACACACAAACACTACAGAAACAAACCATATTTAAATATAAAAATACTGTATATCTGAGTGAATCAGCTTCCTGCATGGCCAACAAGAATTACCAACATAGAACACAAACAGCTAATATCTGGCTGCAAGTGCTTCACTTCACGTGCGTTTGTTTTCTATGATCAAGATATATTTGCACTCTGATAAAAAAAAAATCACTAGTGAGAAAATTGTGAGTTGAGTTCATACGTGGCAAGATCAGTCCGTAAAATGTATGTTGGTGCGAGTGTGAATCAAAAGTAAAGGCAATTTGAAAATTATGCAGTAATGGCAACGGATGGAAGCTGACTCCATACAGCACGTTTGTGATGGCTTATGGGTAGTTCAGTCACACACGGTGCACCCCTCTGTGTTAGTCTAGTTGAAGCCAAGCTCAAATGAACACTATTCTGCAGGATTGTAGTGAGATTTCTGTAGGCAGAGGGAGTGAAATTGGTTGAAATTCACCAAAGGATGTTGGCTCAGTACAGAAGTGAAAACAGCACGACTCAACACAGGCAGAAAGGTTTAAAGTGGGGAGAACAAATGTAACCATCAAAGCTCGATCTGGCCAACCATCAACATCGCACACACAAGCCCACGTTGACATGACAAATGCCTTCATCAGAGAAGACCGACAGATTATGTTGTCCATTTTTTCTACACATTTGACTTCAACTAAACTAACATCAGAGAGTTGTGTTGTATTTGTTCAAACTATCAATAGGTCATCATAAAAGTGGTATTTTGGGTCACCTTCTATCTGTTTCCTTCTGTCTTCTATTTTGACTTCTACTTTTTTGGGGAATGTTTTGTATGTTATTTCTTTAAATATTAATTTTGCTATTTGATGTGTTATTTTTTTATAATTCATTTTATTATTTAATTTCAGGATGCGCACATCAATTGATAATGTTTAAGATGTTGTCTATTTAAGAGTCAGGGGTTGCAACAATGATTTTGTCTGCACTTTTTCTGAAAAATAAAAGTTAGTCTCTCTTCAAGAACATTTCATAAGAAAGGTTTTTGTTCTTTAAAAAATATTAAAATTCCAACTAAATATTTAAGACTATTAGGATTGGACTGAATGACCTGTTGTCATGAAATGTTTTCTAATGTTCTGTGTGGGACGAGAAAACACTAAGTTATCTAGTTTTCCCCCTCTGACTAGGATCTCAAGTTGCGACCCTAACTGAAGTTTGCTCTATCGATTGATTGACCCTTGTTTGTTCCAAGGCTATGCTATCTGTTTAGAATGTTCAGATCTCTGTACCTTAAGACAAATATATAACTAGCAATTTACTCTTATTGGGCACAATAGAATAATGCTCTTTATTGGAAATTCCTTCTTTGTAAAAAAACAGAAAAATTAGTAAAGTAATGAGGTAACACTTCAGAACAGGACATAGCTAGGTTTATCTACAGGCCTTAAAGTTTTCTGCCATATGGCAGATTTAGATTCTGTCAGGCATGGGCGTCTGTGCATGGCCTGCTGGGCTTTGCTAATACATGTAGTACCACACTGGAGCAAAAGGGGGTGCTGTAGATAGCAGTCCCTTTGCAGTACCAAGAAGGCTCTCAGTGAGGACAACTGAGTAATGCCTACAACGTCCCCTTCCAGCTGGAACTTTTAAATACAGTACAGACATTCCCAGAAGGAGCTGTCTCAGTTCGGATCCAGATGCTCTGTATGTCGGACATCCCCAACATTGACCAATTTGATAGAGCTCACCTTACTTGGAAGCACCATTGGCTTACCAGGTAAGTGATTCACCATATTTCAGTTATTACACCCCTAAACATCTATGTGAAATGTGTATTTTAAATATATTGTCATTAAACGGGGTGGTCCAATTGGTGACCTAAATACCCTTATGGACTCCTCTGCACGTTTGTCCATTCACAATTTATTAAAATATTTAGTGACTGTTATGCGGTTTTATTAAAGTGACTATGACCATGTAAAAAGCAGCAATGTAGGTTTTTGTTTTGTAAATATTTTAACCAATCGGGCATTAGTATTATTGTAATTATCATAGGCGTGCGAGTAGGGTATTTTACTTTCTGTGAGTCACACTGAGCCTACTGTGAACGTGATTCAAGTTCTTCACTCAAGATGGAGTTGAAGTTGGCTAAAGCAGTTACACTACATCATAGAGGACTGAGAACACGGGCAGAGGATAAATGCTACTGAGCTGGCATTGATTGGTTCTTTGATCTTCTCTACTGGCAGCAACAGCTGCAGAACCTGACAGCTCAGTACGGCATGTTCACTCTTGCACACACACCTAACCTGAATTTGTGTGTCTGATAAAGTGCATGATGTCCTCTTATAACCAGTCACACACAGGCAGGATACACAATTGGTCTAGGATCCTAGTAAATCAACATATATATATATATATGAAAGAACAAATAATCATAGACATCCTAAAAGCAACACCACACCTGCACTCAGCAAACCACTGATCCACTTGCATATTCAGCTGTTTGGCCAGAGGACATGGCATCTCTGTTACACTAGTCACGCATATTACAATTGATTCTGGGTTTGCCCTTAAGACCTGGTAGTGCACATTCCTCAAGTGGAATCACACAGCCAGTTCTTTCAATAACAGGCATATAAGCAAGGGATAAAGAAATAGACATATGTGGCTGGATTAAAGTGATTAAACTTGTGAACATTACTGGTATCTACAGGGGCAATACAGTCACTACACTGAAAGAGGCGTTATGTTGAACACTGTGTCCAAGGACTTAATTAAAGAGCACACACCAGGGGAAGGCTTTTTGGGTGGATGGGATGTTACATATCAACTTTTTTTTTTCTTGAGACAGGACGTCATGGACCACAACTAGGAGAACTATCTCCAACCAGTCTCCCTGCCAGTGCCCCCACGTCAACCTTTCTTTGTTTCTGCCAGTACCTCCACCCTAATCTCTCTTTGCTCTGTATAATCCCACTCACTTCACAACTCGCCATCTCACTACAACAAGACCATGTGATGGGTGAGGCCTGCACATTTTAAAACAAATAAATTGTGCGGCTTGAGCTCTGTGGGAGTACATGTGCATGTAACCCCAGGATGCTTGAAAGGGTGACTGGGGCTGCTTGCATCTGCACGTGAGAGTATGGTTGGTTTAAATTGCCTCATTGACTATCCATGGATTGTAAGTGAGACGTTGCGCCCATGGAGGGATTAAAAGGAATCCTTCGCAGAAGAAGAGGTAAAAGGGACAGATGAAGGTTAACTGGAAAAAGCATGACGGAGATGATAGGGTCAGGAGAACCTGTGTGCATTAGAGAGCCCTGAGAAAGAAGAGAGTATGGCCAATGCTCAAAGGGGCTGAAGTAGGTTGCTCCACATGAGCATCCTGGAGTTAGCAAGAGTGACACGTTGCTCAGGAGAGATTCCCGGTAAGGCTGAGGAGTGGCAGCAGAAGTTGGAGGAGCGAGGCTCGGCATAGAACTCTGTGACAGCAGCAGGGGCCCAAGGACTTTAAATGTTGTCTGTGCCCATCTGAAGGATGTCTCTTCTGGCTGTAAGATCCTTATCTGGGGTAAGCAGGGGAGACATCAGTTTTTAGAAGGAATTGCCAGAGACTGTAAATTTTGATACAACTGTGTTTTAACCTCATTTTAATGGATTTATTGGAGTTTAACCTCCACTAATCACTCAGTTTGTATGCCAGATTATTAATTTGTAGACTTGAACTGCAATTTTGCACCATCAGGATTTTGTTTGTTTCCAAATAAAAGCACTTTTGCATGTTTACCCCTACCCTTGCTGACTGTGTGTGTTTTCATTTACCTGGCTCATCCTCGGGTACATTATCAACAGTTCCAGGTTCAAGCTTCCCAAAAGATGTGGAGCCAACCCAGACCATCACAGATCTCAGTAAGAGGTTGTTTTTGTACATATCTTTAGCTTTCAATGTCTTATTGTAGTGAACAATAAACATAAGCCCGACCTGGGAGCCCACACCTCAATCATAATGGGCTTTTTCGTTGTTCTGATATTTTACAGTTATATCACAGAAATTTGATGTTGACATTCACAGGAGTCAGGCAGCATTGATTTAATGTAAAGAGTACAAGACATCTGATTGAGATATAATGACATGTGCATTTTAGGGTTGCAAATCTCTTTTTCATAAAGATTGTTTTTAGAAACATTTAGTTTTAATGCTTTTAAAATCAAAGTAGTCAAGTTAATGGTATTTCTAAAGCTCGTTTCAGCAGAGATAAAAAGATATTCTGGCTGCCCTAGCAGCCTACATTTTTACTCCAGCATTTTCTTATAAATTTATGGTTATCCCTCCTGCAAGCCCTTCAGAATGCATTCAGTTCTTGTGCTAATACAAAATTATTAGTGGCTGTAACCACATTGCTGGAATTACAGAGAAAGCAAAAAAGGTTATGTATTTAAGTATATAATTTGAAGTCTTATTGCATTATTTCCATAAAGAGGCCTGCATAAGTGTACTGTCATGACTCAGCTGGCAAAGAATAGATATAAAATTCTAGAGTCCCCAAAACATGACGCTGTGTAATCTTGTTTGTTAAAAGTAACAGAGACCCTGAAAAAAATAGCATGTATGTTTAGAAGACCTAACGGGTCACAATCTTGACCTGATAAAAGAAACTGAAAAAACAAAGACTGTATGGTCAAACCCGCAAGGACTTGATTTGCTCTCCTCACCCTAAATGGTTGTTATGTTCTCCTGCCAAACGAAGCACTAAAATGGGAGCAGGTCTCAAAAGGGAACACAGAAAGGCCAGAACTTCTGAAAATTCTTGGCAGGTCCCACTCCTTAGCTGCCTAGTCCCAAACTCTAGACAAAACCACTACAAATACAGTCATGAGTTCAAAGCAGAAGATATTTATTATGCCAATACCTTACAAAGATTTCATGAAAGGTTGCACAAACAAAATTCCTTCCTTCCTTCCTTCTCTCTTCATCTACCTCCCTCCAGTGAGTGTTGCCTTTCTACCTCCCAACTCTGATTCTGATGAAGGAGGCTGGTCAGCTTCATTTAGGTCTGACCCTGGAGTACTTCTGCAAGTAGTAAGCAGAAGCAGAAGCAGACAAGCAGAAGCCCCGAAAAGTAGGAATCGTGAATTCTTGCAGCACCAATGGGAACCAGCTGGGTTGACTCATGGCACTACAGCTTCCATCATGCCCTGCAAGTGTCCACATACTGTAGTTACTGAGGTCCTGGGATGCTGCCATCTAACGGATTGGGGGAGTAATAATATTCCAAAATTCTAGAATCCTTCCCGTACTGCTCCATTGTCTTGTTCTCCAATCTGGGTAAGGGTCCCATATCCATTCATGCCAGATAATCTGCCTGGTGCTTACAGCAGGCTTTCAGTTTTTTTTGTGTCAACACTCTGTCCATGCTTTTCACTACCTGCTGGGTAGAATGACCTGCACCAGGGTTCTTAAAAATCTGTCCTGGGGCCCCCCTGTGGCTTTCAGGTTTTTATTCAGACCCAGTTTCTTACTGAAAAGTCAATTGTTGCTGCTGAAAGTCTTTTTGCTGAAGCAACATTTTGATATTTCATTTCAGTTGTCTCGCTTGTTAAGATTCCCCACATTTAATTGCTTATTCTAGTCTTAAACTGTCGTATTCTGTTTTGCAATTGCTCCTTATTAGAAGAAAGATCCAAACAACAAGGGAACCAGTAGTTTTCCATCTAGCTTGTTTCCATTTACACCTCTGAGCATTCATCATGATTTTTCTGGCTCACCTGGGGCCTCATGTATAAACGGTGCGTACGCACAGAAATGTTGCGTAAGAACTTTTCCACGTTCAAATCGCGATGTATAAAACCTACACCTGGCGTAAAGCCACGAACTTTTCCACTGTACCTCATGCCTTGTCGTACGCAAGTTCTCTGCTCGGTTTTGCAAACTGGCGGCACCCAGCGTCAAAGCAATGGTACTGTTCCTGTGTGATTACTCATTATTTTCATGACGTGGCTTTATAAATACACAGAAACTAACCGCATATTGTTTATTAGTGTAATGCATCTGATTGTAATTAACTTGTACCAATATAATGGTCCACAGAATGGTCAAACTATTCTAAATACCATAACTGCTTTAGCGTTTTTACTCTCACTACACCTTCTTCTTCTTCTTCTTCTTCTTCTTTCAGCTCCTCCCATTAGGAGTTGCCACAGCGGATCATCTTTTTCCATATTTCTCTCACTGCACCACTCGGAGTATTTATATCACTGTATCTGAGTGTGAATCACAGCAGCAGCTGATCGGAAAGAGAATTATCGGTATACAGCTTCAAGGACACGCTGTCTCAGCCACGGCAAATCATTTTAAAGCCTTTCCTGTACAGACCTCGCGGTTCAGAAACAGTTTAATCCCAAGAACTTTAAATGCACTCAATCAATTGCACCTTGTAGAACTGTTTGTACTTACAGTATAAGTACAATCACCCCACTGTAAACTTGCACTATAGTTATAATATCGCACAACCTGAACCACTTTATAAAGCGCGTATTTACATATGATGACGATATAATTTTTAAGGTGAAATGCAGCAAAATATGTTTGTTAAATTATACAGATAAAATTTTAACTTCATTTAAATAATCTATATTCTTCACTGGGAGTGTCGTTAAGGATAGAATAATTAAACATGTACTACGAAGATATTTCAATGTTCTTTAAACGTTTTGAAGAATCGGCGCTAAGCTTACAGATGGCTTAACGTCTATTACAGAGCTGATTGTATGGCGATCGGTTACTTGGGGAAAGAAAAGAACTGACTGCAGTGACAGCTACGCCAATATATATTGAATATAAAACAGAAAGAGAAAATAACAACACAGCTAAAAACGCAGCAACAAATTTCGGCAAAAGTTAAATGCTTGTGTCATGAGCACGAGGCGGCAATGCAGTGTTTGCAACGGACGTGGCCATCCACCGTGCATGACATTGGCGGGCGAAGGAGCCACCGATTCTTCCTTTGCCCAGTGCCACCACAAGCCTAGAGCCACCCCTGAGTACTGCTGCAATAAATTATTTCATCGAAGTGAAACACATGTTTAATAACATGCTTTAACTCCTATCATCATGAAATTGACATCACGTATACATCTCAGTATTTTAGTTATTCAGAGAGCTGTAATATCACAAATGTCATGGACTCTGTGTCCAGTTGGAGGAAGAGAGCCGGTTTAAGAAGCAAGTAGTGATTCACACACATAGATCACATAGAAGATCAAATACAAAACAAAGCATTTAACGTGCTACTTTAATTACGATGTGATTTGAGAAACTGGTTAATTAAACGATTTTAAGATGAAGTTTATGATGTTCTACTTTAATGACAAAATAAACTACGTGATTAAAGTGGAAATGTTGAGATTGAAGTTGACATTTCGTGCTTTTCCCCACTGTGTGCCTTTTTTTCTCTGTACCCTAATAAGCTTTCATATGACACTCAGACAGTGGGCTACAACTCGGCTTTTCACGGCGACTTTGATATGTGACTTCTTTTTTATTTCCGGCACTGTGCGATTTTGTGAACGTGAGCTTTCAAGTTTCTCCAACACGCTATGTCACTCGATCAACTTCCTTTTGTTGATTATACTACGGTTTATTTGAACAAATAGTATGTTTTTCCTTTGCCTCCACTTGGTATTTGCTGAAATTCTTATATTTCCCCTGTGCTTTTCCCATTGTCTTTTCACAGAAGGCTGCGCTTAAGGGCGATTTATATTATTTTGCATATTCAAAGAGGCGTAATTCTGGGAGGAGTTGGGGCGTTACATAAAGCGCGTGCACGAGCGTTACTTTTCACGCTGATCGGGATTTATGTAGCAGAAGAACGAGGAAGTTGGAGTACGCACAGATTCCTGCATCTGGATTTTTCTGTGCGTAAGCACATTTCGGCTTTAGTGCTTATGCCATGTTATAGTGTGAGTTCTACGCACGGCGTTATACATGAGGCCCCTGGTGTTTCAGGCAGTGTAGTGTAGTAGTTAATGCTTTGGTCTTCAAACCCTGAGGCTGTGGGTTCAACTCCTGCTACTAGCACTCTGTGACAATGAGCAAGTCACTTCAATAGCCTGTACTCCAATTGGAAAAACAAAAGAAATGTAGCAAATTGTACCTTGGATGTTGTAAGTCACTGTAGATAAAGGAATCATAAAAATAATAATTACATTTAGTCAGATATTTAGAAGGCAATCCTGAAAACAGTGAAGGATTGAGAATTACTAATCTGTTTTAAGTTACAAATAATTTAAATAGATATCCTTGGAAAATAAAAAAAACCTACAGTATAAGAATGATCTGACAAGTGTGCTGAATGGCACGTATGGCCAGGCATCCCAGTCAGGATGGGGCAAGGTTCCTTAACAGGATGAAAGGGCAGCCCATCAATGGCACAAGAAAGATAGCAAAGATCATCTAGCCTCAGTAAGGCCACTGCCATTTTGGTTGGGTTGGACCAAGGAATAACACCCAGCCAGGAACCTAGTGTGGTGGAAGGATGAGGGAGACAATCTGGCAGAGCTACATGCTCCCCCAACACACTAGGTGGCTACCTGTGTGGACACCTGCAAGGCATGATGGGAACTGTAGTCCCAAAGGGCAGCCTTGTTAGGTTCTGGGGGTGCTGTCAGGGGTATCTGCAGGGATTCATCATCCTTACTTTGTGTGATTTCCATTTGATCCAGAAGTATTTTCAATGGGCCATGCCCTGCACCAGACGTACTCCCAGGTCCAAGATAAAAGAAGCCACTCAAACTTTTCCAAGTAAGTCAAAGTCAAGCGGAAGAAGACAAAGTTTGCCTAGAGGAGTGAAAGGAGAGGGACAAGAGAGAAGAATAGAATAATACTGGTGTTTGTTATTGCAAAGAAGCCTTTTGTGGGTTTTGGGATGCTGCAACACCCTCTAGTGGATCACAGTAGAATGAAAAGACAAACAAGGTATAACATTAAATACAATCTGGTATTAGCAAGGATCATCTTCTAGATCAGCAATCAAGTTGGAACAAAAACCTCCAGCCAATAAAATACTCCTCAAACAACTTTGCAGACCCCAGTCCCAGATGATCGACACACTAAATTTTGAATATCCATTTCAATATCGGGTCATTTTCTTACAACCATGGCAGATAGGAAAGGGACAGCCAACTTCAGAAGTGATTAAACAGTTCACAAGCAGAATATCCAAATCAAGCCATGCTTTTTCGTTCATTCCCTTGGATTTTCCCCAAACACTCGATTTAAGATCTCCACAGCTGTTAAGTTGTTGGTAACTTTTGTCAAATGTAAGATTTTTTAAGATATTTGCATTCTATATTGCTTTCTAAGCAATGCATTTCTTCTTTCATTTACAACTAGAAATATTTTTCTATTTTTAACCCAATTTTTATGTTTATTATATAATTACCATTGTTTATTAACAATAGTTATTTTAAGTGTTTTTTAAATAATGTAGATGTGTCCAACATTTGTGAAATTGAAGTCAGTTTTCTTGATGTGCTTTTTGTCTGTTTAGAAGCTGCAGATGTTCACAGAGTGTCTTTTGTTCTTTTGAATTTGATTTTTGTTTAGCTTTTTTGCCCTTTGGATGTCATCATCACTCCACCATTTTAAAGTTTAGTTGTTATGATGATGAGTATCACTGGGGAATATGGCCAAATATCTTATTTAAAGCTGCCTTCTCCAGAATTGTTCCAACTTTGTCAACTGGAAAATCTTTAGCGAGAGAAAACTCTTTGTAAGGCTTTTTCTTATTTTAGTTTTGACTGTTGCTCATTTCACACTTTGAGTTCATTTTACTGTACACTGAAATCAAAAAGTTACTAAATAGGAATCAGTGTTTATGATTCCTATGAATTAACTCTGTTAAATCTCAGTTACTCTTTGTCAAGTCTTGATTAAAATGTAACTTTGGTATTTTTCAAGTCAAAGTTACTTCTTCACAATCATGGCATACATTTAAAGCGAAGTGTTTTTTCATAAATTTAAAACATACCTTGTCTATTCCTGCAGCTTACAGTACAGCACACAAGTCAACATGGGAATGAAAAAGCCTTAAGACTTACTGAACGCATCCACTTTGAATCACTTTTAGAAAACATGCCTTCCACGTTTATGAAGCATCTACGTGATAATGAAAGGAAACTAGAAAAAATAATTTTATCACAGATTATTGGTACTACATTTCTTGAGATAAGAACATATTTCCTGATTGTTTGTCTTCTCACAGCCTCCATTGCAGGTTAAGTTATGACAGCCCAAGAAGCCCCCAGTGCCAAGCTGTACCTTCTTATTATCCTACTCCTAATTCTGCAATTTTGTTTCTGCAGCAGTTATGTTCTGCCATGGACTGTAACCACAGACACATGTGTCCTCAAATAATAGAAGGGTGAACAGGTGCTGCTAAAGTGGCCTGTGTGGGTGCGTATGTGTGTTCGTCCTGCCCAGGGATTATTCCTGCCTTGTGTTTGATGCTTGCTGGCATAGGCTCCAGCTACCCAGTGACCCTGCCCTGCATAAGCAAGTTATGAGGATGGATGGATTATTATTATCATTATTATTGTGCCTGTAGTGGAGAAAAATAGATGAATACTGTAGATCAAACTTTTCCTAGTGTTTATCTCACACTAATGCAGGGCTGATTTTCGGTATGTCGCTTTCCACTTGTTGAGATCCTGGGCATCTTCAGAGTCCACATTGATTTTGTGCATATCATTCCTCAGTGGATCAAGCCAATGTTTCTTGGGGAGGTCCACATGTAGGCTGTCTTTACCTCCGATTGTTTCAAGTTTAATAAAGTAGCCATAACATCGAAGACACACTATTCTATTTAATGGATAGAAGATATTGAGGACAACTCTTAATATCAATGATAACTAGCCAACCCACGGCGTACCATACACCGCATAATCAGGCCGTTTTTTTAATGATTTTTAAGCACAGGGAGAAAATTAACATTTGAAAAATTGGTAATGTAATAAATCAGCAAGAAAAGCAACATTGTAACAAGGCACGGAATGAACCAACACACAATCGTCCGTGACTGAAAACTAGCGGACCGCCATCGCGCCTTCTCCTCCCAGACGGAGGGATGGGGGTGGACGGCGCTGAGGCACTGAGGGTGGAACGGGAGGAGAGGAGAAGGATGTCCATTCAGCTCCCTCCGTCATGCTAGTCTGCTGATTTCTCGTTCAGTATGTACTGCCTGCTCATGTGCCCACCTCCAACTCATCACTGGAGTCGTTGTCGTCTTTTCACAGTCCAGATGCACCTGTGACTCATGTAGATGTTTCATTGCTCTGTGCGGTTTTGGCTGCTGTTCTATATATAATCCACCAAGACACCTGACCACGATAGTAGAAAGGAGGAAGGGGGGTGTATACAAATGCTAAACACTTCTGGAAAGACACGGTTGTCTAAAACAGGTTGGTGTGAGAATACAACAGTAAGTGAATGAAAAGATGGAACTCTGGAGAGAGCAACATATAATTGTCCGTGTGTGAAGACTGGTTTTGGCAGATACAGGCATATCTTTTTGAAAGTTTGTCCTTGTGCCTTATTAATTGCCATCACAAATGCCAATCGAACAGGAAATTGTCTTTGGGTAAAAGTAAAAGGCAAATTTGAATCTGACGGGGTCAGGCATATGCCATGTCACGAAGTTTGAGAGCAACAGTTTCGTCAATGACATTTTTCCAAAAAAACCCGACTGACAGAAACAAACAGTTACCTGAAGCAGGAATTCCTATAACATTGAAAGAAGTGTTGTTTCCATGAAATACATTTCATGGAGGGCAAAAGAATAGTTAACGTGGCTCACAGCTGGATTCGGACGGCAGCACAGACCAAAACGAGTGAGTATGTGTATGATGAGCTGTTTCAGTTGGCAGGCAGTGGTCTGAGGTGCGTTCCTGAGCACGTGGAAGGAGGGGTAGAGTTTCTGGGTGGGGCTTCGTTGTTCCTTTCTTATGGTTTTTCATGGTGGACGCGGTCGGGTGTCGAAACCGAAAAGAATAATGAAAAGTCAATGTGGCTCAGACGTGCATGTGGACTCCAAGCACAGACGAAAGGGACTAACTGGGTGGTCGGTGAGTTTTTGAGTCCAGGCACATGGGCAGGCAGTGTGAATGCCTAGAGAGTGAAGGTAGACGCGGGCCGGTGAAAAAGGAATGTTGGTGGGCAGGGAAACGTCTTCCGTGTTCCCGCAGGAGCTTCTAAGAAGACGCATGTTTGTCGCGGATGCGAATTGCTGTATGTAGCGTGTAAAACAGTTTGCTATGGTGCATGCGGTTATGCATCGTAACCGAAAACTCGGTTTTTAAAGACTGCTTACTTCATTGTGTTTTAACCTCAGTTGTAAAGGATTGTTTTAAGGATCCCATGGGATACCCCTCGCAAACTGTTTTACACGCTGCATATGGTGATTCACGTCCGCGAGGAACATGCCTGTATGAACAGTCAACGTGGCTCGGAGGTGCATGTGGCCTCCACGACAGACGAATATAAATGACGCCGTTTTTTCTGTGTCGTCGCATCCGAGTTGGTGGGCGTGGCTCTGCGAGTTGTCATCGTATCCAATGGTCTTGGAGTTGGTGGGTGTGGCTCCTCCCTGCGTGCGCCATAGGTGTCTTACTTGTCGGCGGCTTAGTGAATCCACGCCCCTTCCGGCGTGCTTTCCATGGGTGTCTTGCCTTAGTGAATTATATATATAGATAATACAAGGCAGCAAGATGATGCAGTGGTAGTGCTGCTTTCCAGAACTGAAGGAGACTGCCTGGCGCCCCATCCAGGAATTATTTCTGCCTTGGGTCTGATACTAATGCCTGGCGCCCTGTATCTGCCTTGGATAAGCAGGTTAGGATGATGCATGGATGGATGGATGGATGGATGCCCATCTGTACAGTCCTTGTCACCTGATTACATTCCACCTCAAAATTATCTCTCACTGAAGCCCATGTGTGCATTATCATTTCAGCGACTGTAGGGTGCCATCTCCTGATCTACAGTAAGTCCTGTGCGGCTGCCTTTGATGTCTGAATGAAAGCAGATGACTGAACTTGTCACAAGACCCCCACTGCATTGAATCCTCTAAGACAAACCCTAAAAAAAACATAAAGATCGACTTAAGAACATTCATTTTAGACAGAATGCACAGTGAGGGCTGGGTGGTCTTTTGGCTTGGAACACCTGCAGATTTTCTCCATTTTAATTGGAATTTATAACATTTTTTTCTGCCCACCCTGGACATCTGACCTTCTCTCTGGATTGTCATTTAGAAAGAATCCTATATTTAAGGACTCTACTTCTCTTAATTATATATCTTTCTTTTTGCATGCTATTCATTCTTTATTATCCTTATCTAAATTTAATTTATTTTTCCTTGCATGTAGTTACTTCTTTGACATCTTGTAAAACAGTTTGAGCTATACCTTTGTATGATAATGTGCTATAGTAATAAAAGTTGTTGTAGGTAATCTTTGTGATATGAAGAAATAACTTTCTATATAATGAAAGAATAAAAGTGATGGTAAGTGGGCCCTTTTTAATTTTTATTGTCTAGTTATCTACTGAAAAGAGACATCAATTCACATCAGCACATTAACATTCAATAATGTCAATGGTGGCCACCCTGCAATGGCTTTCTGATGGGAATCCACATTTAGGAAGACAAACAGGGTAGTTGGCAAAGTGAAAGGTTCAGCCGTCTGCCTTTAAAATAGCTGAGTTTCACAACAATGGTTTGCTTTTTGCTTTTTTCATTCTTAAAATGGCATGGATATGCTGTGTAATATGTCTGCAATCTCAAGACATGGATCATTACTTGATGACATGTTTGGCTTGAAAATGGACATATTTGATTAGTTTTAAGGCATTTTCTATCCCCTGTGGACTCATGTATCCTTTAGTCCCATTGTAAACTGGCAGGACAGCCAAGGTATTCTTACAATCTATAAAAAATGCTTCACTTCAGAACTCAATTTTTTGTAGCGAAGTATACCACAATTGAAAAGAAATACAGTAACTTAGACTTCATTTCAACCCTCACATCGCACCTTTCCTGTTTGTTTGTTTTCTAAATCACATCAAAATGACTGAACTGATTTCTCTGAGTCTCTCTGCAGACCGGAAGACAGGCGTCACGTCTGGTGTCTGCTCATGAGGACCAGCTTATTCCTGCCGGAAACCATCATAACTGTAAGAACTGCAATGTTTGGCAGTAAGATTCAGACTTACGTCAGAAAAGACATTTTCTATAATGTTTATTAACAGCATTTTATTTTTTTTGAAATTCAGTTTTACAGGGTTTGCCTATGGGAGCCCTAGCACTCCTCACTGTTACTATTTTGTCCTTACAACAGTAAACAGCCAATTACACTGTGCTATGAAAATGCTCTTCTGTCCACCAATATACACAAATTAAACACTCAACAATACCATTAAAATGCCAATAGTCAATAGAGAAGAAAAACAAATTTCCACAATCAGTCCTGCTATGCGATATAAGCATATATAGTGCAAATACTGTAAGTGTTTTGCAAACAAATAAATAAGATACTGAGACTGAAACATATAATAAAAAACAAACAGATAATTTACTGACTTGAGCTAAGGGCTAGCAACGTCAGATGATGGACAGGAATCTTTCACAAGTCTAATTGTCTAAAAACTGCTCCATAGACTCCATTGTCCTTGATTAGACTTGTATAGCCACTGCCCGATGGTAGAACTGTGAATAAACTGTGTTGAGGGTGGGCGCTGTCCTTTATAATGCTATGGGTCCTCCTGATGGCTCTTGCCTGGCAAATGTCCTGCAGAGATAGAAGAGCTAGTCCTGACATGGTTTGAGCAGTTCTTCCTACCCTCTGTAGGGCTTGCAGACCTGGGAAGAGCAGTTCCCATACCAGAATGTGATGACATTGCTGAGAATTTTCTTAATAGCAACCCCATAAAAACTACCAAGGATTCGGGCTGGCATGACAAATTTCTCTGGCCATCTCAGGAAGTCCAAACACTCTTGAGATGTCTTTACAAATTGAATACTGTTTTGGAAACAGGTAAGATCCTCACTAATATATAGAGAAGTGGAAAGGTTCTCCGGATCTGTCTCACCGATGTACAATGGAATGTGCTGCTCCTTCCTTTTCCATGGGTTTGCAATCATTTCCTTTGTTTTACTAACATGTAAGGACATGTCTTGGAATAACATTGCCAGATTTTCAACCTCTCTCCTGTAGGCTTTTCCAGCTGTCCTGGTAATCAGTCCAATGACTTTGGCATCATCAGCAAATCTGATGATACTAGAGTTATTCTGGAAAGCATCATTATTACACTGGTGTAGATGATGAAGGAGAAACAACCACTAGTAACCCAGCAGACTTGGTGTAGATGGTCCAGTAGCTGGCAAACCAAGTGACGTAGCTGCAAGTATAGGTCAGTGCCCAACAGGCAGAGCTGGTGGACATGGAGGCTCACTGCAAAATTTTCCCAGAGGACTGTGACCAGCACAATTGCTTCTCCCAGTGAAACCCCGGGATGAGGTTGAGAAATTCTTGCTGGAGTTTTTTGCACTGCCACCCAGTAGCACTGGCCACTCCATAACTGGGCTCACATTCTAGCCTTTTTCTTGTTGGGGGAAGTGCAGTGCACTTATCATGACTTAGACAAGCTGTCGAAGACTATCAGACCCTGAAAAGGGAAATCTATCAATCAATCAATCAACATTTATTTATATAGCACATTTTCATACAAAAAATGTAGCTCAAAGTGCTTTACAAAATTAATAGAAAAATAGAAGACACAATAAAAAATAAACATAAGTCAACATTAATTAACATAGAATAAGTAAGGTCCGATGGCCAGGGTGGACAGAAAAAACAAAAAAACAAAAAAAAAACGATATGGGCTAACTATGACGGGCCAGGCTCAGCAATTTCCTGACTGGTGCTATGATCTAGAATGTCCATCTCGAGCACAAGCCTTTGACTTGTGGGGAAAGCTCACACTCTGACTCCACCATGGGGAGAATCCAGTTGAATGGGTCATTGAGCTGATTGCCTGTGGCTTTTTGATCCACACTTTGCTTGTCCACCTGGCCCACCTAGTGAGGAGACAATCTTCGGCAGATATGGAGGTACTAGTGGAAATAAGAGAGAGGCACTGAACCCTGCTGCAGACTGATGAACTGGAGGAAAGGCTGACTGCACTCAGAAACTAGACCCAGGCGCCAAGGTAGCTGAGGCCACACCACAGAGGAGGGAACGATCCCTTGTGCCTGTCTGGTGTTATCGGTGTGGAGAACTCAGCACATTCTGCCAAACTGCTCCAAGCATGTGGATGCCATGGACTGTAGGTGGACCCAGGCAGACAGGTACTGTATGAGGGCCTTGCCAAGCCCTCTCAGTGTTCCCTTTACAGGTGCAGCATGGCTGAATGGTCATCCTGTGCAGCCCCTGTAGGACTCCGGCACCAACAGCATCATTGTTGCATGCTGTTACATCCCATCGATGGAAACCAGTCATATGTGTGTATAGAGCAAGACCAAAAGGTACCCTACTGCAGTCTGGTGGCTGTACATGCCCAAGAGCAGCTTCTCAGACTCAAAGCAATGGGGCTACCGCAGCCACCATTCACCGTCATGCTTGGAAGAAATAGGCAGCAAAGTAAGAGCAATGGGTATCGGGGGAAAAAGAAGTCTGGTTATGGATGGCGACCTGGTGTCCCACAATGTAAATGAGCAGGTAAGGGCATATCCACCCAGTATGACGTGACTGATTTCGGGAACACCTACCTCATTTTAGCCCAAGCGTTTGGGGCACCCCAGACTCGAAAGGATCGACAGGTACTACACACAAACTCCTTGCTTCCCTGCAACACAAGCTTCAGTCACTCCCAGCTTCCTTTAAGCTTGAACAGTGGAATGATGACTTGCTGAAGTTTTCAAGGAATATGGTCGTTTCCATCAATGGTCAACCCTCCAACCCTTTCATGACACCCAAGTCATATTTCATGCTTGAAAATTATTTGGTGTATCGGGTGATGAATCACCAAGGTGAGTCAATGAGCCAATTCCTCCACAAGATATGCAACCTGGCTCACACCCACCTACTCAGGGCTTACCTGACAACAGAAAATAACCACTGAGTGCATTACCACTCAGTTTTAATGGCCTAGTATACATTAAGAGGATATTGTCAGCCCACTCGAAACCACAAATACAGATTGGCTCAAATAAATTACACCACTCACTACCTAGAGACCATGTGATTTTGTGCAGCTAACTCTAAGTCTGTTGTCCGAGATCTTGTGAGAAGGCATACCTGTACGAGAATTGAGAACAAAAGGCAAGAGTAGAGAACTTTGTGGGGGCAGATTTTGAAATACAGTAATGCTTGAAAGATTGTGAACCCTTTAGAATTTTCTATATTTCTGCATAAATATGACCTAAAACATCATCAGATTTTCACTCAAGTCCTAAAAGTAGATAAAGAGAAACCAGTTAAATATATGAGACAAAAATATTATACTTGGTCATTTATTTATTGAGGAAAATGATCGAATATTACATATTTGTGAGTGGCAAAAGTATGTGAACCTCTAGGATTAGCATTTAGTTTGAAGGTGAAATTCGAGTCAGGTGTTTCAAATCAATGGGATGACAATCAGGTGTGAGTGAGCACCCTGTGTTATTTAAAGAACAGGATCTATCAAAGTCTGCTCTTCACAACACATGTTTGTGGAAGTGTATCATGGCACGGACAAAGGAGATTTTGAGGACCTCAGAAAAAAAGTTGTTGATGCTCATCAGGCTGGAAAAGGTTACAAAACCATCTCTAAAGAGTTTGGACTCCACCAATCCACAGTCAGAGAGACTGTGTACAAATGGAGGAAATTCAAGACCATTGTTACCCTCCCCAGGAGTGGTCGACCAACAAAGATCACTCCAAGAGCAAGGCGTGTAATAGTCGGCGAGGTCACAAAGGACCCTGCAGGGTAACTTCTAAGCAACCGAAGGCCTCTCTCACATTGGTTAATGTTCATGTTCATGAGTCCACCATCAGGAGAACACTGAACAACAATGGTGTTCATGGCAGGGTTGCAAGGAGAAAGCCACTGCTCTCCAAAAAAAAACATTGCTGCTCGTCTGCAGTTTGCTAAAGATCACGTGGACAAACCAGAAGGCTATTGGAAGAATGTTTTGTGGATGGATGAGACCAAAATAGAACTTTTTGGTTTAAATGAAAAGCGTTATGTTTGGAGAAAGGAAAACACTGCATTCCAGCATAAGAACCTTATCCCATCTGTGAAACATAGTGGTGGTAGTATCATGGTTTGGGCCTGTTTTGCTGCATCTGGGCCAGGACGGCTTGCCTTCAATGATGGAACAATGAATTCTGAATTATATCAGAGAATTCTAAAGGAAAATGTCAGGACATCTGTCCATGAACTGAATCTCAAGAGAAAGTTAGTCATGCAGCAAGGCAACGACCCCAAGCACACAAGTCGTTCTACCAAAGAATGGTTAAAGAAGAATAAAGTTAATGTTTTAGAATGGCCAAGTCAAAGCCCTGACCTTAATCCAATCGAAGTGTTGTGGAAGGACCTGAAGTGAGCAGTTAATGTGAGGAAACCCACCAACATCCCAGAGTTGAAGCTGTTCTGTACGGAGGAATGGGCTAAAATTCCTCCAAGCCGGTGTGCAGGAATGATCAAAAGTTACCGGAAATGTTTCGTTGCAGTTATTGCTGCAAAGGGGGGTCACACCAGATACTGAAAGCAAAGGTTCACATACTTTTGCCACTCACAAATATGTAATATTCAATCATTTTCCTCAAAAAATAAATGACCAAGTATAATATTTTTGTCTCATTTGTTTAACTGGTTTCTCTTTATCTACTTTTAGGACTTGAGTGAAAATCTGATGATGTTTTAGGTCAAATTTATGCAGAAATATAGGAAATTCTAAAGGGTTCACAAACTTTCAAGCACCACTGTAACTAAATAGGGCTACCAGATTGGTACCCCAGTGATTCTTGCTGCTTTGCTCTGGTTCACTACCGCCAGGTCACAATGTGAAGAAGGATGTGCAATGTAATGGAACACTGGCTACAGTAAAGAGAATAGGTGTAAGAAGATCAGAGAGATAAAAGTTGTTTTGAACTTACAAACTTAACAAAACAGCTGAAAAGAATCAGTGGGAATAACATGTCGAGGTAAAATAGAGCACGTTGTTATCTCTTTCTAATAACTGCTCAGCCAGCATCTGCAATAAATCTCAACCTTCCAAAAGGTGCCATCTTTCTGTAAATTAAAACAAAATGTTTTGTCCTTTATTGAGTCTAATTACTAAAGAAATAACATTAATAAATGCTGAAGCTATGACACTCAATAAATAAATGCTGAAGACACTCTCTACAAATAACATCTGTAAATATCAAACAGGTAGAGACTGCAAAACAGTTGCTGCTCGCTCTCACTGTGATTTTATGTCATTTCTGCAGATGCATTTTACTCTTGTGGTGTTCTGTAATGAAAAGAACAAGCGCTCAAATAGAGAGCTCCATCTAGTGGTATATTTAAATATCAAACACATGAAAGAGTGCCTCCAGAACAGACAGAAAAGATGGCAACCAGCAGAAGGGTGCTTACTGAGGGAAAATTCATAAACTGAAGGTAATTATTAAGAGTTGTGGAAGGTTCACTGCTGGAGATCTTAATTACAAACGCAGTAGAGAAATTGTTAAGGTCGAAACTTAAAACATTACAATCACTGACAGGTGTTGTCTGCATTATGTGTTATAATCTGATGTTCCCAGATGTTCTATGGGTTGAGATTCATAGATAAAGGAGCTTTACGGTATATCGATTTCTAGTTCAAACTGTAGTACTAGGGTGTTGTACCATGTTAGACATTATGGATGTAGTGAGAAGTCAAGCAAAATGACACCTTTTATTGGCTAACTAAGAGATTACAATATGCAAGCTTTCAAGGCAACTCAGGCCCTTTCTTCAGGCAAGATGGAGCTCCCTGTGTTTATATGGACACCATGACAGATACTAACATTGGAAAACCTTTAAATGAGACATCTTAGATGTAAACACTTAATAGACATCTCCAGGCTAAGATTCATTTAGCAAGAGAGGAGAACAATGTATAGACAGGGAATTCCAGGTTCTGTATTACATCTTGCCTGAAGAAGGGGCCTGAGTTGCCTCAAAAGCTTGCATATTGTAATCTCTTTAGTTAGCCAATAAAAGGTGTCATTTTGTGTGATTTCTCACTAGTTCAAACTGTTTAATGGACTCTAGTATAGTTCTGCCACAAGAGGGTGCCACAGTGCAATTTTTGCAGCGTTTTCTTACTTGCTCTATTGTGTTGTGTGAGCACCTCCAATGGTGTAAAGGTTATGATCACTCACCTAAAGATAAAGCCCAATTCAAAAACATAAGAGTGAGCTATAAGCTGGACATGATGTAAACTGGCTGACTGGTGTAATAGGAAAATATAACAAGCTGCCATAAACTAACATGAAAATCCTGTAACATACAGCACTACGAGGATTACAAACTGGACATCAGAATTTATTACAAGGTAAAAGATGGACAAAGGATCACTGTGTACTCAGGCAGTAGTTAAGTGTACACCATAAACTGAAAAGCCTGAACTTTCTTAATTGAATCACCAAGTCTCTCTGACAACTTTTCCAGGGCAAGGATAAAGTCAGCCAAGTATGCTCACTTAATAGAGTATCTTTTGTAGTGAAGAGCAGCGCAAGTACATAGCAAGATGACAGCATAAGACGAATGGTGAATTGCATGTTGGCGCAATGGTTAGTGCCACAGATCTACAGTCGGTTGAATCTTAGGGTCAACTTAGAGCTGCCAGTCATCTCTAGGATGTGTGGGGGTGCATGAAGACCCCGAGCAGATAGCAAATCAGATTAGGATTCGAATTTACCCATCCTAATAATGCATTTTAGCTAAATTCCCATACTTCTAAAAATAAAGAAAATGAAAAGAATAAAGTATTAAGAGAAGTGTTAGGAGAACAATGTATATTACTGTATATACTGCAATTTTATTTATCAGGGGTTTTCTAACATGCTGGTGTCAAAGGATTATTGTGAGAATGGAGATGGTAACGTGAAGCAAACATCATAGCCAGACGTGAAAATCAGGTCAGAGACAAAAAATGACAAATGATAAGGTGGCCATAACATTACGGCAAAACTGGAATTAGAAGTCAAAGTCAAAAAGGAGACGCAAAACCATAAATGCTAGGGCCTGCTTCTTAAAGAAGTTGCAATAGATTTCAAGTTTGAAAAGTTTTATCCACCAAGGGATAATGCGTATGGTGGCCACCACCATATTTATAGTGTCACATGTAATGGTGTAGTAGATGTGACAATCATGGTCAAGTGATGTGTTCAATCAGAGTGTGTAAGCAAAGAAATGAAATGGAATAAAAATAAACTTTTTTGATTCACTTTGAAATGATCAGATGACATCTAATAAAGATTCTGTGACATGAAAACAGAAAACAAAATACAGAAGGTGTACATATTATCATAATGTATCTGAGTGATTCAGATTCAGAAAACTTTATTGTCATTATGTCAATGGTCTTAGCATCAGTGATACAGCATAAAGTCCTGGACAATACAAACATCAGACAACAAACAGAGTCCACACCGGTCGTGTTAAGATCAGTTCCTCAGAGGAGAGCAAACTAACAAGAAGTATCAATGACAACTAGGGTGAGGTGGGAAAGGAAGGAGGTTACATCTGATGGCTACAGGAACAAAGCTACCAGAATGCAATATAGTGTAAGGAGCAATGGGCTTGTGCCATCTCTGGGATGCTAGTCTGGTGAAAAAATGGCTACCAGGGTGAGTGGAGTCTGCGGCAATCTACTCTTAGTTCTGGCAAGAAACAAACAATTTATTGAAGGAAGCTGACAGCCAAAGATCTTCTTGGAAGACTGAACCACCCACTGTAGACAGGTCCTGGACAGAGAGGAGGTAGAAGAGAACCAAATGGTGATAGGAAAAGACCAAACAGTCTCAATGATGGCTGAATAGAACCTCATTAGGGTAGATGGAGAAATGCTGAGTTTCCTTAACTGGGGTAGGAAGACCAGTCTCTGCTCTGTTTTCTCATGACTGGAGATGATGTTCTTGTTATACCTCAGTATTAATAATGCTGGTCTCTAAAAACGTAAACGAGTCCACTATGGACACATTCTGGCTACAGATATCCACAGGGACAGGAGTCAATCACAATTTCCACTGTTTTGATGGTGCTGAGATCTAGATAGATAGATAGATAGATAGATAGATAGATAGATAGATAGATAGATAGATAGATAGATAGATAGATAGATAGATAGATAGATAGATAGATAGATAGTGTTTAAATGTAAACAATACCTTCTGAACAACTCAAAAATGCAGCACAAATGTTTCTTTCCTTTTTCTACAGCTCCATTCCCCCCTCGACATCCAACTCCTGAGGTGAGTGGAGGAGTAGTTTTTAACTCCAGATCCAGGAGTACTTGCACTGCTTAAGCTATTGCCCCTCGGGAAGCACTTCCAGGTCAGGCAGGACCCCAAATGGTCCATGTGCCATCAGTATCCAACAGCTCCCCCTGGCGGCCCTCACAGAATCTGGCAGGGCAGGCCCCTGGGATCACAATTCGCATACTGCCCTGTGGGCATCCATACTGGGACTAGCCAGATGGGATACTGCCAATCAGTGTAAGGGGGAACATTCTGCCCACAACTGGCAGTCACTCACTGTCCCAACTTTCTAGGTAACCTTGCCCAATCAAAATGTCCTTCTATGGTTGTGGGGATGCCAACTCCAGTGTAGCTGCTGCCACAGCATCTTACTGTGCCCATGTCCTGGGGCAGCAGGGGAATATCACTGCCCTCCCAAAGTCCTATGTTCCCCAAGGCCTCCTGGCCATGTAAGGGAACAGGATACATCCCAGCAGGGACAACAGTTGGTCCCTCACAACAACTGGATGTTTATTTGACCTCCGGGGGGAAATCTGGCTTTTTACAGAAGCTCAATAAGTAAATATTGTTATCATACAATGAGAAACAGCAAGAACTTCTCAAACATACACCAAAATGATTCAAAAGAAAGAAAAGAAACCTTCTAACTTGGCAGTCCCAGTCATACTGTGGCATTATGTGGGTATACTGCTGTTGGTATGAAGGAACCCCTAAGTTCTGTTTCTTGACACACTTCTGCTGAATAATTTGTTGTCTGGAAGTCTGCAGTGTTAGTGTATCAGAGAGAGAGGATGTGCAGCATTGTTCATAATGGCGCTCAGTTTTGTTTTAGTGTCTCCCATAACTGTACCTGTCATTTTAATTAACTTGTTGATTCAGCAGGCCCTCTTGAAGTGATGTTACCAGCGAAGCATACCATATTCTAGAAATCACTCTGGCCATCACAGAGTTGCAAAAAATGTGAAGGATATCACTACCCACATTAAAGGAACGCAGTCTCCTAAGAATAAAGAGTCTGCTCTGTAAGATGATACAGCAAGTATAGCATTTCACCAGGTGTTCCTCCTCTCTTCAGTGACAGGTCTCATTATTATCATAGAAGGAACTCAAAACTGTCATGTTGTCAACAAACTTCACATTTTTTTGGAATAATCAAAGGAAGGTACAACCATTAATATAAAGTGAGAGCAAGAGGGGTGAAAGAAAGCAGCCCTGTGGAGGACCAGATAGACACGGGCCCAGTCTATCATAATGCTTCCTTCCTGTCAGAAAGCAAACTAAACTGCTCAAAAAATTAAAGGAACACTTTGAAAACACATCAGATCTCAATGGGAAAAAGAAATCCTCCTGGATATCTATACTGATATAGACTGGGTAATGTGTTAGGAACGAAAGGATGCCACATCGTTTGATGGAAATGAAAATGATCAACCTACAGAGCCCTGAATTCAAAGACGCCCCAAAAATCAGAGTGAAAAAATTATGTGGCAGGCTAGTCCATTTTGCCAAAATTTAATTGCAGCAACTCAAAATTGTACGCAGCACTTTGTATGGCCCCTGTGTTCTTGTATACATGCCTGACAACATCGGTGCATGCTCCTAATGAGACGACAGATGGTGTTGTGAGGGATCTCCTCCCAGATCTGGACCAGGGCATCACTGAGCTCCTGGACAGTCTGAGGTGCAACCTGGTGGCATTGGATGGACCAAAACATAATGTCCCAGAGGTGTTCTATTGGATTTAGGTCAGGAAAGTGTGGTGGCCAGTCAATGGTATCAATTCCTTCATCCTCCAGGAACTGCCTGCATACTCTCACCACATGAGGCCAGAAATTGTTTTACACCAGGAGCCACTGTACCAGCATAGGGTCTGACAATGGGTCCAAGGATTTCATCCTGATACCTAATGGCAGCCAAGGTGCCTTTGTCAAGCCTGTAGCGGTCTGTGTGACCCTCCATGGATATGCCTCCCCAGACAATCATTAACCCACCACCAAACTGCTCATGCTGAATGATGTTACAGGCAGCATAATGTTCTCCATGGCTTCTCCAGACCCTTTCACTTCTGTCACGTGCTCAGGGTGAACCTGCTCTCATCTGTAAAAAGCACAGGGCACCAGTGGTGCATCTGCCAATTCTGGTATTCTATGGTGAATGCCAATCGAGCTGCATGCTGCTGGGCAGTGAGCTCAGGGCCCATTAGAGGACATGGGGCCCTTGGGTCACCCTCATGAAGTCTTTCTGGTTGTTTGGTCAGAGACATTCACACCAGTGGCCTGCTGGAGGTCATTTTGTAGGGCTCTGGCAGTGCTCATCCTGTTCCTCCTTGCCCAAAGGAGCAGATACTGGTCCTGCTGATGGGTTATGGACCTTCTATGGCCTTCTCCAGCTCTCCTAGAGTAACTGCTTGTCTCCTAGAATCTCCTCCATGCCCTTGAGACTGTGCAGGAGACACAGCAAACCTTCTGGCAATGACACGTATTGATGTGCCATTATGGAGAAGTTGGACTACCTGTGCAACCTCTGTAGGGTCCAGGTATCGCCTCATGCTACCAGTAGTGACACTGACTGTAGCCAAATGCAAAACTAGTGAAGAAACAGTCAGAAAAGATGAGGAGGGAAAAATGTCAGTGGCCTCCACCTGTTAAACCATTCCTGTTTTGGGGGTCATCTCATTGTTGCCCCTCTAGTGCATCTGTTGTTAATTTCATTAACACCACAGCAGCTGAAACTGATTAACAACCCCCTCTGCTACTTAACTGACCAGATTAATATCCCATAAGTTTCATTGACTTTATGCTATACTCTGATTAAAAAGTGTTCCTTTAATTCTTTTGAGCAGTATATATGAGATGCTGGGAGCTATTAGCTAATCAAATGGGCTTGATGGACTGACTGGTCTGCTCTCATTTGTCAAGCTTGCCATATCCTTTAAATTTGTAGTTTCATTTCATTTTTTGCCTGTCTGAGGTTTAGGCATCAGCATAACTTCTAACTTCTCCACATAACTATTTGAACAATAGAAGGTGATATATGTGCAAGAATACAAATTGTAATAATTACTGTACACTGTAGCATTAACCCTGCTACTGAATTAAGATTTTTAGCCACTAAAAGGAAGAAAGAACCATTAATGGGGTCAAAAATCATGCAAATGGTACCAGAACACTAAATTTAAGATTAAAATGATTTGGTAAAAAACAAAAAAGATTATATTCTTCTAAAACATGATATGTTCAGTGACAAAACATATCCTACACATAATTAAAAAAAACAATATGAAGAACATGTACCTAGTTGGATTGGGAATACTGTGGCATTGGGCAACTTTGTATTTGCACACGGAATGCTGGGAAGGAGCCATAAGACAGCAAAAAAATTGCAGACATCTACTGTATGTTCATTTGCGTCCACACTTCAAGCAACTCCAAACTACCATATTGGATTACAGCTTTTTTCTGGATTTAAAGTATGCTTGTTCATCTGATTTAGTCCTGGTTGGATATGTCTTCATCTGGGGAGCATTTCTATTCACGTCGGATCTTCACACAACAACCTAACCTGGAAAGACAAAACTTTCACAATATGCAGGAGGCCGTATACATGGGAACTCAGCTCTGCTGCTGGGTTGTGCTTGGACTTTGTCATTAGTTGTTTGTCATTTGTGCTTGGGTTCATTTGTTCGGTGTTAGTTACATAATTTTCACTGATGGGAAAATTGGGTGAGATTTGTGCGTTCAGTGTTTGTTTTTTAATATGCTTGAATATGTAATATTTTCTTTTTTATCAATTCATTTGTGTCCCTCTTTTAAGTGTGTCTATGTGTAAATGAGCCAGTAAGGTCAAGGCTGTGTGTGTTCTTGGGGTCTCTGAAATAAACTAAAAAACCTACTGATTTAGGATGGTGTGAATATGAGTGTCTTGAAACTGCTATATGTTCGGCAAGCCAAGTAGGAGCCAGAAAAATAACACAGACATGCAGAAGTCATGTCTGTCAAGGGCACCATGTAGAATGAGGGGCTTGAACTGGACACATCGCTCATAGATTTTCATCCTATGCCTAGGCCACTCCATGTCATGGTCAGAGCTCTTCTGGAGGAAGAGTTAGGCCTGCTGGATTCGTTGTGCATCTCCAGTCTGAAGCCTGCAGAGACCAGACAATGTGCCAGCACATTAGAGCAACTGGAGGCACATTGCCTATAGCTTTATTAATAAGAATGAGACTCTATGACCTGAATGATGCCACAGCCTCCCATGTATCCAGTGAAGTGATTGTGAGCATGCAGCATCTTGAAAAGTCCTTCACACAGTGCATACAGCACCTGGAGGCAAAACTGGGAGAGGAGATCAGGAGGCAGGTACAAGAGAGCTGGTGTGCTGTCTGGCATTAACTGTGGCAGTCGACTCCAGTAGCAGTGGTGGGGAATGACTGGGGGCAGTCATCCTTTGTTGTAGGGCCACGAATGGAGTTCCCTAAGCACACTCCTCAGTGTGTACATATGAGTAAAGTTGACTTTTTAGAGGAGGTCGACCTGTTCTTGAAGCTGTATCCACTGAGCTGTGAAGAATCGTGAACATGGCACTCAGTGGTCTGGCTTGCACTTGATGGTTTTCAAAAAGGATTAAATGTAACAACTGGGCTGAGTTTTGTATTGCATCTTTGGAATGTTTTCCTTTACAACGATTAATGGGCTCTTTAAGAAGCGAAGCTCTAGACCTCTATGCAGAATGTACCTGTATCACTGAATCTCAGGGACTTTGTGCCTGAGACGCATGAGCTCAAGTTCCTACAAAAGTACAAAGACAACCCAATCACTGGTCACCATGGATACACAAAAACACTGTTTAGGATCCCTGAGGTGACATGGTGGCCAACAATACAGAAAGACATTTGGTCCCATGTCCAGACTTCACCTGGTCTCATATCTGGACAGTTACAGCCAGTGACCACCACATAACTAGTGGAGTGCCAAGGTGTGGGCCTAATGGGACCATTTCCTAACAGCAAAGACCAGAAGAACTACCTGATTGTGGTTATGGACTATTTTACCTGATGAGTGGAGCAAGACTTTCTTCATTCTGAAGGATGACCCAAAGATCATCGTCACAGAGAGGGGTCTGCAGTTTACCAGCTCAGTGGTTAAAGAATTCTGGAAACAGTAGGGAGTGGTCCACCTGAAAACTACAGTTTACCACCCCCAATTGAAGAATTAAGGTGAAGGTTAATGGTCACGTTTTTAAGGCAGTGGTGAGACCAACAATGATGCATGGAGCTAAGACATGGACAGTAAAGGGGGCGTAGGAGAAGAAGTTAGATGTGGCAGAAATGAAAATGTTGAGATGGATGTGTGGAGTTACAAAAAAGGACAGAATAAGAAATCAGAGGTAAAAAAAAGTGGGAGAGAGATCTAAGAAAGAAACAGGAAAGTAGGATGAATGATGTAATGAGGACTGAAAATGAATATGTGGGCAAAAGAGTGATGGGAATAGAAGTACAGTGGTAGGGAAAGCAAGGGAGGTCAATGTGAAGGTGAATGGATAAAGTAAAAGAAGATCTGAAGGAAAAGGGACTGACTGGGGAGGAGATGCAGAAACGAGGTATATGGAGAAGGTTGATCAAGGACATCGACCACACATAGAAGTGGGAAAAAATGAAGAGGAAAAAGTTATCAGAAAATGAGATGATTGACTCTTCCCATGAGATTAAACACAAAGACCTATTTTTACATAATGTCAAGTTTCACTAATTGGTAAAGTGGACAGGTCATATGCAAAGATAATTGTCTTTTGATTCTGCTGTTCTCAGAAGAATGATTGGAATTCACACTGGAGCTGAAAAATACAATGAAGCTTCACAGGAGCACGCAAATATCATGAGGGGTGTTCTTTAAGCCGCTTTTCATGTACAAAATCGATGTAAGATGTTACGCATCCTGTGACTGAGTGGGTGATGCAAAAGGAGTCAAAACACGTGAAGCGTTTGCATACACCATAAAACAGGAATAGACACCCTTTCACTATATGAAATGGCTGTCATCTTTCATTTTTTCACATTCTTTCCTGGCAGGGGAGATACCATGATCACCAAGGTGGTTTTCCCAGGGTGAGGCTCAGCCATACCACATGCACTTCAGAACAAGTCATCCACCCAAAGCTAAGCTTGTTTGGCCCAGTACTTGGATGGAAGACCAAACAGGAAAAAGTTTGGGTTGCTGCCAGAAGAGGTGTTGGTGAGGCCAGCAGGGGTGCTTACCCTGTGGTCTAAATGTGCCTCACAATACCCCAGTGCAGTGATGGGGACACTGTGCTGAAAAAATGGTGCAATCCTTCCAATGAGAAGTAAAACCAAGGTCCTGATTCTCTGTGGTCATAAAATATCACTGGACACTTCTCATAATGAGTAGGGTTTATCCCAATCTCTGGGCTAAATTGCCTACCACGGCCTAGTCATTCTGGCCCCCTAATAATCCTGTGTCTGTAACTATGAAGTGGGTGCCATATGTGCTATTGTTCCGTTGGCAGTTTGCCACTCCTTAGGGTGCATTTCAAGAAAAGGGGATACTGTAAATACACCTTTAAAGGGGAGGTTGTAACACAGAAGGGACGGTTGGTGCTGAAGATTTTAAACTGAAAAAGAAGGGGAGGCAGAGAGACATCGTGTGGTGGAGCAAAGGAAAGCAACGAGGTAGCGCCAAGAAATACACCTGCTGGGAAAAGGTTTTTTTTGCTCACTCAATGATACAACGGAGACACGTCTCTGAAGACAGGCTTTTTTTTTGGTTTCGCTGACAATTCTTTGGACCGGTAAGACTGAACTTCTTTGTTATCGGTTCAGCGACCGGCGTATTCACTTTGTCCAAGAACAGTAAAGACAGCAAACCTATTTGGAAAACCGGTTTCTCTTAAACAAGAACATCTCGCCCCTAAGCTGGGAAAGGTGGGTTTGATGCTATCTTATGTACTAGTTTGTTTTTTGTCTATATGTAAAATATATATTTGTATATTTTTTCCCACCTCTTTATTTGTGGTATTGCTTATAGCAGCGTTTCTCAACCTTTAAGTATTTGCGACCCGAGTTTTCATAACAGTTTTAATTGCGCCCTCCTAACATTTTTTTGAAAGGAGCACACTAATATCAATTTGTTTTTTTTTAATTAATGATATATCATAGATACATATTTTATTATACCTACTTAACTTTTATCAACACTTATTTAACTCTATATTTATTTTTCTAGTATCAGAATGTAGTTTAAGTTAATGTGTTTTGGTTTCAATACATGTATTTTTCATATTTTTGATTTTTGATTTCTTTTTTTCACATCTTCACACCCCCCTTTTTGTTACTTCGCACCCCCCTAGGGGGGCCCGCCCCACAGCTTGAGAACAACTGGCTTATAGTTTAATGCTGAGCTAGGACATGTGGTGAGGGGTCAAATAAAAGGACGTGCGTTGGCTGCGTTGCCCCGAAAGATTTTCAATATCAAACTGCTTTGCTCCAGCGGTTTTCTGATTGTGCGGCAACATGGGGTTTAGTTGTTCTCCCGGAGTAGCGGTACAACTAAATATCTCTCTCTCAGTCCTTCACTACCTAACAAGTAATGTGTTGTGAGCATACTGGCACAAAAATGGCTACCATTGCATCATCTAAGTGGATGTTTCACATTAGTGGTGGTTGAAGTGAATCCCCACTCACTATGTAAAGTGCTTTGAGTAGCGAGATAAGTGCTATATAAATGTAAAGAATTATTATTATGTTCTTTTTTATCCATTTAAATATGGTATGCAGTATGACTACACAACTAGAAGGCTGTCTCTTTAATCCCAGCCTCAGATAATATGAACATGTTACTTATGGTAACCTGAATATGCTACAATTATAAAACTATATATGGAAATATTTATTTCTAACGTTCCTTGGGGTGATGTTTTCTATAGCAATACACAATACAAAATAAGGATGTGATGTAAATAGAACTAAAATAAAAACTGCAGTATCTTATTTAGAATCAGTGCAACATTATTGTATCAGGCCGAAAATTCATTTGGTAACGTGCACTACCTCTTAAGTGACAAAAATACATCTGTAAGGCAATGCGGAATAAATAACTCATGTTTAGTTATACATGTTTCAATATGTGTGAATTGAAATCATTTCAGTCTTTATCATTTCAACTGTACAACATTTCCAATACTGATCGACTATTTAAAATAGAGTCTAAGGAGACAAATGATTAATTCATTTAAGTTAATTTCTCTTGATAAGTGAAACATTCAGCTTCCCTCTACCTAGAATAATGTCATTAACATCAAGACTTTCATACAGGCTGTTCAGTGAGCAGGGAAGAGATGTAAAAACAGAGAAAACATAAAATGCAACAAAATAAAAAGTTTAAAAAAGCCCTGCTGCTTTATGGGTCTTCCTGAACAGATTTATATTCACGGAGCAAAACAATAGGAAGACTGGGAAGGGCCTCCTTATGCTCTCAGAACAGTGTCACCTGGATTACACGAGATGCTGGAAACTTTCCTTTGAGATTCTGGTCCAACTTCACTATCACTCAATTTCTGCGGATATGTTAGCTGCACATACTGTACATCCTTTGAATCTCCCGTTTTAATACATCCCAAAGGTGCTCTGTTGGATTCAGATTCCAACGACTGGGAAGGCCACTGAAGAACACTTGAACCCATTATCATGTTCATGAAACCAGTTTGAGAGGACTTTTGCGTTGTGACATGGTGTACTATCATGCTGGAAGCAGCCATTAGAAGATGAGTACATTATGACCATGAAGGGTTGTACATGGTCAGCAACAATACTCAGACAGGCCGTGGCTTTTTGTTTTATGTACCATGTGTTTTGTAGGTGGTTCCCCAAGTGGTGGTGCCACCTTCACATTACCACAAGGGACTGCCCTCAGCCCTATAAAGTTTGAAGAAAACCCAAAGTCCTTTGTGGTCCATTGAATGTGCCAGGGAGTGGTGACTTCTCATGTTTTAATTGCTCTTTTGATTATTTGTGATTATTGGATTTTTGACCATTCTTGCATTTTGTATTGAGACTGCGTCTGCTTTGGGATTGCCTATTTGGAAGGCATTGCCTTCTGTGTTTTTTATTTTTTTCTTATTTCTGAATATTTTTTATATAAAATAAAATTATTCATAATAGACTCAATATTTGCCCTTTTTCTGAATGGCCAGGGTTTGACGGTTTTAACCCCTCTAGTGAGCATTTTGAGTAGTTCTTTAGACTCTGGTGCTTAGGAATTTTATGGTTCACAACAAAGAGAAAGAGACTGCAAGCTCCATTATAGCGTTCATATTTTTGCAGAAACAGCAACAGCGCTGAGCTCTTTACAAAAGTGTCAGAAAAGCAGCACTTGAACTGAGAGTAAGCTCCATTTGTGCAACAAGCAGCAACTAACCTGAAAACTCTTTTTGAAAAAAAATCTAATAGAAAGGCAGCCATTCTCCGCCAAGCCTTTGTGCCCAAAATGGCTGACTAACTTATTTCATTACTTTGGCAGAGCTGACAGTTTTTCAAAACACACAGAATATTAATAAACCATTACTTTAAGCTCAAAGTTATTTTTCCCATGGGAATCATAAGATGCACTTCCCTAACGCAGCAATAAATTATAAATTCTACATTGCCTTTCAGCTTTCCAAAATACACTGCACTCCTGTTTAGCTTGACAAGAGTTTTAGGCTTAAGGCCCATCACTGGAAATATTTCACTTGAAAAAAATTAAGTATCTCCAGTACAAGCAGGTACAGAATATAGATGTGAATGCATATACAAGCTGCTATTATTCCAACTTATCAAATTTATAATCATAGGCGTTGTGAATGCATGTCAGAGGATCACCTACAATGGATTGTGCAGATTGTGTGAAGCACAAGGGCTTACGAGGTTTGGGGGGCCCACTTGAGGCCGTATAGATTTAAAAAAAAAATTTAATAACTTAACTAAAACAACAGTTTCACAGTCTCGATACAGTGGCTTCAACATTCAATGTCTTGTTACCATCAACTCTGACCTCAATGGCTGACAACGAACTGTATGCTGCTGCCGGTCTTCTAGTTGAACGCTATAGCACTGAGGTTTCACTGGCATTTCCTCTCAATTTTTGTCAATTTTTGTCATTTCGTGCATGTTTTCAATCCATCCTGTCAACCAAGTCGACTGTTTTTGAAGTAGTTGAACTGTTGCTGATAGGTCACTGTGCACTGTCGTGTACTTTCTGCGACGTTTGCATGGCTTACATATTACTGCTGACCATACCAGTGACTGTTGCTACGTGTGAACGATCATTCTCCACGTTAAACTCATCAAAAATGGCCTCAGAAGGAACATGTCGCAAGACAGACTTATTGGCTTGGCTGTATTCTCAATCGAAAACAAGTGTGCCAGACAAATTGACGTGTCAAACATTGTTGAGACTTTTGCGCAACACAAGGCACGCAAGTGAGTATTTTAGAGTACTAGTGAAATTAATAAGTAATATGATTTGTGACTCGTCAGTCAGTTCCAATTTTATCAGCTTTACCAGTTTAACAGATCTGTAATCTGTTTTATTGTGTACCTTAGTATGGCTTAAGTGCATTAGTGTCACTACTGTGTGAATTTGTGAGTGTCACCACTTTATGCTGTCCATTTTCTTAGAACTTGAATGAAACAGGTCGATTGTGTAGTAGTATCCTGTCAGCCGGTGTTGTTGTTTTAATTTGTTACAAATTGAAATTGCTTCATTTCATAGCATAGAGCAGCTTATACTTTCTATCTTATGTTAGTTACATTTTAATCATCTTCCTTCACAAAGTTGTTTTGGAAATGTAAGTGGGTCCACATTATATATATATATTACAGCAGCTGTAATAAAGTGATTAAAAAACTTATTACAAATTCCATTTAGAGAGGTGGATTGTTTGTCACCAGCATGTGATCTGATACTGATCGCGGTCGCTGATGCCACTGCCCATCTGGCCCCTAGGATTTAGTTATGAATAAATTACTAACAGTTATGCTGGACAGGAGGGGGCATCAGCAGGCTAGCTAGGCCACTGCCTTCATTAGAGGTATGTGATACCCTGCCGGAGTGAAAGGAGGTGCATCATCGCTTCTGTCATCCACAGTGCCAAGAGGATGCCCAGTGAGTTAACTGATTTCACCCTTTCTAATCAGAGCCCTATAAGACCCAAATGGCTTCAGAAGGAGATGTCTCATTTGGACCCAAGCTTACCCGAGAATGGAGTCCCAAACTATCATTTTTTTAATAACTGAATTACTATATATAATTACTTGAATTAGAAACTTGTCAGTTTTCACATACCCCAACTTTCTCTCAGTTTCAGTTTTTTGGGATCAGCTATTTGTACAGCGGCCCTGGCGCAATTGCAGGTTAAGGACCTTGTTCAAGGGCCCAATGGAGTAGTATTCTCTCTGTCAGTGCTGGGATTCAAACCAGCAACCTTCAGGTTGCCAGCCCAGATCCTTTAACCCCAGAGCCACCACTTCACCCTGATCGAGCCTCTGATCTATCAAAGCCAGTTTTCAAAACTGTATTCTTTAAAGGTGGCTGTTATTTTCTGTTCTGGTGCTGGTTTTGTTGACTCCGAACAAACGTCGAATTAAACAGGGTAGCTTAACTGGCACCCCAACATTTCTTTGGATTCATCCTGTGTGTTTGCTCATCCACAAAAGACAAAGTAAAACTTGCTTCTGCCCAGGTAACATTCATGTCAATGTTAACATTTGGTCACATTCAACCTTTAATAATCAGAGTCTGAATAAGAAGTGCCCTGGGTAACATCACGTCTAAATATGAGGTGTTACCTTGGTAACCCTGACTGCAGATGAATGAATTTGTCTTGTTTCTGCTCATCACTCCTGACACAAGCTGATTTGATATTCCTTAGCTACAGCCCACAGCAGATGCCTGTAATGTCTATAATGGATTTGCCAGCAGCTTTAGAGGACACAAGGACTCTGTACGTGCAGACTAAAGCAGTAACCAAAGTATGACGCAGGCATGAACGTAGGCACACAATGTACTCATCTGTACGGCAACAAGAGCTCTGGCTTTAAGCACCGCATCTACATCTGTTAGTACAGAGCAGGACAAGTTCTGTGTCTTATACACTTGCTTGGATGTACGTCCAGTGTCCAAAAATGTTTTGTTTTAAAAGCCTGTAAATGAGCAACAGAAAACAGTTTACTAAATGCCTAGCATGTGCAGTAATGACATTCAAAAGAGAGACGTGCTATGAGGAAAGTAAACAAGGAGTCTTTAAAAATACAAAAATACACAGCGGGAACTCTAAACCAGCAATATCCTACCATTCTTGACACCACTTTTTTGTCAAGCTAATGAAACCTATGAGTGGCGGGTCAGAGCCACAAAAAAGAAATTCAAGTACCAAAGCCACATCCTATCAGTACATGCCTACTGTACTGTATGTACACAAACCACACAAAAACCACAAAGGATATCTTTCTCAAATCACTGTTTTACACCCTGTAACAATGCATTGGTGTGGACTCTGTCTAGGAGAGCTCATAATCTGAGAAGTAACCATCAGCTCCAAATGTTTAAGTGGGCTCTAGATGGTAAATATGTACCCAGGCCTAGCATTCCTCAAACAAGAGAAAGCAGACTCACAAAAATAGGATGGCCTGAAAAAGACAATGATGAGAAAGGACATCTTACTTTGGGATAACAGTAGCTCCCAAAATGTATTTTATTTCACAGATCAGCCTGCTATTCATTTACATTTTCCTTTAAAGGATGATAACTGTATTATCAAATACAGCTGAATGACGCTGAAAGAGAGAGAGAGATCCAGCATTAGACATACACGTCAGGGCCAAATGGAAAACACATGTGTGTGTTAAAGGGCTCAAGTGATGCAACATCTCTCAAACCCAGACGAGACAAGGACATCTGGATCAGTGTAATGCTGACTATATACAGTAGCAGAGTACAACCTTTGAAGGATCCATGGTTGGAGGGAGGAGGGGGTCCCAAATTCTCTGGAGGGAGTATATTACAGGGGATTCAAAAAGTATTCAGACCCCTTCACTTTGTGCAAACTTTTATTATGTTGTAGATTTCATCTTAAATGGATAAATTTCCTATTATTGCTTACACTCAAATTATCTATGACTAGCTGTCTCCCGCAGCTCCACCCACAGAGTAATGAAACAGCACAAAGTTTAAAAATCAATAAACAAACAGGTATCGCTAGCTAAGTGGAGGCAAGGTCCGCTCCAAAACAAGGCGAGAGGTAGAGCGATTCGAACAGAGGCCGGCATGTGAGAGAGGAGGGCCCCACTCCTGACGTCACGCTTCCCCCTCCTCTTGGCCTGCAGCCTCTGTCTCGTATTCACACGAATAAATCACGAACTGTGATACTTAGTGTGATGAGAAAAGTCACAAAATCAACCAGAATGTTCAAACAAATTATAGAAAAAAAACCCATCTAAATCCATTAAGTAGTTCCCTTGTGAAAAGCAGACAGACAGACAGACATTGGATTTTATATATATATATATATATATATATATATATATATATATATATATATATATATATATATATATATATATATATATATATATATATATATATATGATGAAGTGAGAACATGTTTTCAGAAAGTTTTGCAAATTTATTAAAAATCAAAAACTGAAATCTTTCATTCATATAAGTATTCAGACCCTCCATTCAGCACTCCCATACTCCCTAGCAGATCTTCTCAAATTCAATTAGATTGGATGGGAAGTGTCTGTTAACTGCCATCTTCAGGTTTCTTCAAACATGTTATATGGAGCCTAGGTCTGCAGTTTGGTTGGGCCACTAAAGAACAGTCACAAACTTGTCCTGAAGTCACTACATCTTTGTCTTGAGGTTGTATGATTCTGGTCATTGCCATGCTGGAAGGTGAACTGTTTCCACAATCTCAGTTCACACGCATGGTGGAGCAGGTTTTCTTCTACACTGTATTTAGCTGCGTTCATCCTTCCTTCAATTTTGACCAGTCTTCCTGTCCCTGCCACTGAGAAGCCCTCCATAGCATGATGATATTAGGCAGGTGATGAGCAGTGCCTTGTCTTTGCCAGACATAGTACTTGGAGTTCTGCTCAAAGAGTTCAGTTTTTGTCCCATCAGAGTAGAAAATCTTTTTCCACACGATCTTAAAGTCTTTTAAACTGTCATGTGCCTTTTAATCAAAAGTGCCTTCTGTCTAGCCACTCTACCATAAACGCCTGTTTGATGGACTACTGTGGAGATGATTGTCCTTCTGATCGGTTCACCCATCTCAGCAGAGGACTTCTGAAGTTCTTTTAGAGGACTACTCAATTCTTGGTCATCTACTGTATCTGACCATGGTCCTTCTTGCCCTGTTACTCAGATTGGCCAGACTGCCAACTATAGGAAGAGTTTTGGTAGTTTCAAACTTCTTCCATTTCACAATTATTGAGACCACCATGCTCTTATAAATGGTTGCTCTTATGTCCCTCGCTGCAATTTTAGCATGGAGGTCTACCTCTCCAATAACTCCTTGGACTTCATGACTTGGCTTGTGTCCTGACATGCATTGTGAATTGTGGGATCTTACATATAAAGGTGTTTGTCTTTCTAAAAGATGTGCAGAGCCACGACAAGGGGACTGAATACTTCTAAGAACGAGAGATTTTAAGTTTCCATTTTCAATAAATTTACAAACCTTCCTGAAAACATGTATTCACTTTGCTATTGTGGATTACTGAGTGTACATTAATGGACAAAAATGGCAAATGCATCCATTTAAAATGCAGTCTACAACACAATGAAGTATGCAGAAAGTGCAGTTGTCTGAATACTTTCTGAAGCCCCTATAGCTAATGAAATGTAAGGTGTGTGGGTCTAACAAGACTCAAATGAATGAGAGTGAATATTACAAAAAGAGTGAGTGCACCCCATTACTTGCAGGTTCTCTAACTGTTGCTTCGATTAATGGAGCTGTCATTCTCTTCAGCTGACCATTATATCCCTATCGCCTCTCATTTGGGAGGGAAATGCAGAAGCTAGTGTGCAAGTTAACATCTTCAAAGGGCAGACAGCTCAAGCTAATGAAGTACCTGCTATGTCAGACTCAATCAAATTAGCAAATGTACATAATGTGAATGGGTACTCTTGAGCAAACCCATGATACAGAACACAACTAGATCTTACCAAGAACCCAAAAGGCTACAAAACAGGATAAAGTAAAGATGTGGAATCAGTGTTACAAATGGAAGCGACAGAAATATTTATGTCTCTTGAGGGCCAGACTGGAAAACCAAGATCTTCTTATAAGCTTCACTTTTTCAGTAGAAATTCTCCTTTTGCTGTATCTCCTACCACCAGCCTTCTTATCTTCTCTCTGGTTTTCTCTCCCCCTAGCCAGGTGAGCCCTTGCAATTTTGTGTCATTCACTACTCCAAGTTCCTCAATAGGGGACTGGAGGCTGATTTTAAACACTGAGTGCCATGAGGATAAATAGAAGAAGACCTGTAATGAGGTTGACTACTAGGAGCTCCCCAAAATGCTCCCAGAGATCTCTGGTGACGGGGTTGCCTATAATGTCTACAACATGTACATTGAGGAATGTTATGCTTAGAATGTACTAATAAGACTGCATCTGGAGTGTTGTGTGCAGTTGTGGTCACCACACAGCATGAAAGACATAGCAGCACTCGAAGCTGTGCAGTGGAGGACAAACAAGTGAATCCTGGGACTTAAGGACATGTCCTACTCTGATAGACTCAGAGAATTCAACCTTTTTATGTACAAAACACCTACACATAATTAGGGGACTGGAACGTTCCATTTGAGGGATTATTTTGAGTATTTTTCATGTCTATCTTTTCATTCTTTTTCTTTGCCTACTGACCCAGTGGCATTTTATTGAAAATATTTCACAGTAGAGCTTTGCCTCCTTGAGGTCTGGTCCATTCATTTCATCACATATGTGAGATTGGCTACTGCAAGCACTGAAAGTGTTGTCCTAAAACTTCATGTAAGAAAAATCTTTTGCTGATTCAAATGATGCACTTTGGAAAAGCAGAACCATTGAAAGTGCGAATCCATACATGCTGGTGATCTTCACATGACCAAGAACAGCCTCTTATCTTTGGAAAAGATTTCAATGTGGTTTAAACATTGGCTGCCAGTAAGGATTTAACAAATGGAGCTATTAGTGATATGATTCCTATTTTTAAAGAGTGAGTTTCCTCTTGCCCTTTATTATTAATGTTATACTAGATACTGTACAGGTTTGAAAATTGACATCAGACTGAAACCACCCAAGAGCCAAGCAGATCTTGATAAATGGCAAATACAGACCGTAGTACTCTGCATTGTGTAATTCTGTTTTTTTTATTCCTACTTTATTCCGACTCTTAATTAACAAAATTAAAATGTTCAACACATTTGTACATTTCTTTTAATACCAACACTAATTTATGTTTATAAATTTGTTATCTGTTTAGCCTTCTCTTTAACTGTCATTTTTAAAGCATCTTTCTTCACTTTAGGTACAGTACATATGTTTCTACTTTTTATCTTTCACACCACATTTCATTCTGTCTGTGCACCACTACAACTGTGGATGAGCTACAAGTAAACATTAGAAACAAACTCAAAATGAATCAGAATGCAATAGTTGAAGAAATAGGCCTTTATGCCAGAGAAAACCAGTTCTGGCAGCAGACATTAACCACAGCCTCTTCTTTGGAGTCATTTTAGGACCCCACCCCATGCAATCCTGTTGCTTTAAACTAATTTTAAACATGCATATCATCATATCCCATGTATTCTTTCCAAGGCCACCCATAGACAGAAGATCAGGAAACAAACATACACCATAAACCACTAAACCAGCAAACTTTGGGCTATTCCTGTTCATCTTATGTCATTGGGCTTCATGGGAGGTGATCCTGGTAGGAGTAAATGAAATCGCAAGCCATTTCAGTGTGTACAATTATTAGTGAAGGAGCGCCACCTAGGGTCTGAAATAAAGCTACATGAAGAGTTCATTTATTACCCAAAATACAAGTTGTTTTCCCTCTTTCTCTTTCTCTCTCTGTTGCTGTTGCTGAACCTACCCAACACACCTTTTGGTTTCAAACCCTGGTGATAATAAAATCTTCTAAATCCTTTCTCAAGGTAACCTCAGAGTGAACTCAGTAATCACTTTCATGGGACTCCTAAAAAAAGTTCAAAATGTCCTTTAGAGCAACACCTCTTCACTGTTTGGCTCACTTAATTCAATAAAACTACCTGAGATAGTAATTCTGTCATTGTTTCCAGTTAGCCATAATCTCCTATTTGTCTTTGCTGCTACTGAATAAATCTTTTCTGAAAGCTACTGATGGCAGCTGTCTAACCATACTAGCTTGTAGATGAGGTCTCCAATAGCTAGTGTAGGTTTCTCTTTGTTTCTGTTGTCCATGTTGGCCAGTCAGTGTACTATACATCTCAATTTTTGTCCTATTCCTTTAATACTTAAATCAATAATTATGCAGGCACAGCTGTTAGATATGGACAGGAAGCTTAGAAAAGTGCTATATATCTGCTCTACCTCAGCGTGCTCAGAAGAATACATGCAATCATACCAGCAATAAACACACCACCAGTTCAAATCCTGCCTCCAACTTACACTTTAAAACTGAGCAAGTGGGCCACATGTCTAAATTTATATAAACTGCTAAAAAAAAATTAAGGAACACTTTGAAGACACATCAGATCTCAATGGGAAAAAAAAAATCCTGATTTATATCTATACTGATATGGACAAGGTAAGGTGTTAGGAACGAAAGGATGGCACATCGTTTGATGGAAATGAAAATGATCAATCTACAGAGGGCTGAATTCAAAGACACCCCGAACATCAAACTAAAAAAATGATGCAGCAGGCAGCCTAGTCCATTTTGTTGAAATTTCATTGCAGCAACTCAAAATCGTACTCGAGCTCCACGGTGCCAGGCAGTGAGCACAGGGCCCACTAGAGGACATCGGGTCCTCAGGCCACCCTCATGCAGTTTGTTTCTGATTGTTTGGTCAGAGACATTCACACCAGTGACCTACTGGAGGTAATTTTGTAGGGCTCTGGCAGTGCTCATCCTGTGTTGGTCCTGCTGATAGGTTATGGACCTAGCTCTCCTAGAGTAACCCAGACAGGTAGCCAAAGTGGAACAACTGATAGATTGGCCGGCTGGACAAGAAAATAACTTTATGCCCAGTCAGTATAAAATAATGGATGGACCAGTAGAAACCAGGAGTCAGGAGCAGTTCAATTTCCCCTATGTTAAGTGGCAGTGGTCCTCACATGGGAACCCATGTGAGACACCAGCAGTGGTGCTTGAGATATGGAGTCTGGAAATTCAGCCCTGTCAGGGTCCCTATGTTCCAATAGAGTGTGCTATTGGGGGAGGACATCCCTACTTTTGCTATGGCCCAGAAGTGCTTCTGGAAAAAGTGGCATGGCCCCGGAAGCATTTCTGGGTCTGGTATTAAAGGAAGCCACACATGGATGAGTCAGAGTCGGAAGGCATCAGGCAACACTCAATTGGAGGATGGAAGGAGGAAGAATTGTGTTTTTGTATTGTTACTGGGCTTGGTTATTGGTGGATTGTGACAAGGTGCTTGTGAGAATAAACAATCCTATATTTTATTCATATATTGTGTGCTGTATTGCTGTGTCTGTGGCTTGGGGCTCCCCTTGTAGTTGAAATATATATCTTATATGTAAACATCTATGCATGGAAATGTGTGTGTCTGCCCGGCCCAGAAGTGAGAGGTGGAGTCAGGGCAAAGGCTCCACCTCTGAGGAAACAGAAAACTTAATGTCTACGCATGGAGGTGTGTGTGTCTGTCTGTCCGGTCCGGACGTGCGAGGCTACTACAGCATGAAGCTCAGAGAGCCAGCAAGGCAGCCCCAAATTAATGAGTCGGAAGAAGAAAGAAACTCTGTTTCCAAAGTAAAACCACAGAGAAAAGAGATAAACTCTTACACAAGCAAGACGAGCACATCGGTAAAACAAAACCTCCGAAGAAAGAGTCACTCGCTTAGCGGCTAATACAGAACAGAGACGAGCACATCAGCAAAAAAAAAAACCTCCTAGGAGAGAGATGCCCAGAGTAGTTCCTTTCAATTGCCTGACATCTCAACATTTAAGTTTTTTTTCTGACGATTTCAATAGTTTCCGTGACCCCAGGCTTTTTACAGCACGGGCTTACACAGCTAGTACATATATATATATATAGGGCTTACACAGCTAGTACATATATATATATGTGTGTGTGGCAGAAAAGTAATGAGACTGGCAACACTGCAAGCGATCTACAGCGCGCGCTGTTGTCCTTGATAGAGCACGTGTATCAGTACCCTCCCATAGTTCAGTGCGAGTTTCTCCTCCTTCCGTTAACTACGTGATTTTTGTGACTGCTATTAGCGAAGTTGTGTTTTTGGTTGTGCGTCACGCAAAATGGAACAGCGGAATTTGGAGCAACGTTGTGCCATTAAATTTTGTGTTAAGCTTGGAGAATCGGCAAGTGTGACGTTTGAAAAGTTAAAACAGGCCTATGGGGAACATTCTTTATCCCGAGCTCAAGTTTTCTCTGGCACAAATCATTTTTGGAAGGCAGAAAACACGTTGAAGATGACCACCGTTCAGGGAGGCCTTCAACTTCGAAAACCAATGAAAACATCGAACGTGTGAACACTCTTGTGAGATCAGACCGTCGTTTAACATTAAGAATGTTGAGTGAACAATTAAATTTGAACAGATTTACCGTTCATCAAATTTTGAATGAACATTTGCACATGCGAAAGGTCTGTGCCAAAATGGTGCTGAAAAACCTCACAATTGAGCAGAAGGACATTCAAAAAAACAAGTGTCTTTATCTACTTGACAGAATCGCTAATGAGCAAGATTTCTTTAGTCGTGTGATCACAGGTGATGAATCATGGATTTTTGAATATGATCCTGAGACCAAGAGGCAAAGTCAGGAGTGGCACACTGCCAACTCTCCTCGACCAATGAAAGCTCAAATGAAGATCAAATCAATGCTGATTTGTTTTTTTGACAAAAGGGGAATCGTCCACAAAGAATTTGTTCCTCCAAGTTTTTTATAAAGATGTCCTTGAAAGGCTCAGAAAAAGGGTCATTCGCGTGAGACCAGACATTGCAGACAAATGGATGCTCCATCATGACAACGCCCCATGTCACACTGCCCTCTCCATAACAGAATTTTTGACCTCAAAAGGCATTCCTGTGGTTCCCCAGCCCCCTTATTCACCTGACCTCAGTCCGTGTGACTTTTTCCTTTTTCCTAAACTGAAAATTGTACTCAAAGGACGTCATTTCGGAACTTTAGAAAACATCCAAAAGAGATGGACATGCTGAAGACCATACCGGTTGAAGACTTCCAGCGCTGCTACCAACAGTGGGAACAACGTCTCCATCGGTGTGTAGCTGCCCAAGGGAACTACTTTGAAGGGGATAACATTGATGTTTGAAAAAAATAAAAACTGGTAAATAAAAAATCAGTCTCATTACTTTTCTGCCACACCTCGGTATAGTGACAGATTGGGGGCGCTATCGCTTCCTTGAACCCTTGTCCAATATGCCAGACACCAGATAAAAGTCCAAAAGTAGACTATATTTATTCTGCACAGTGCACAAAGCACCCTCTCCTCCACAATACACGTTAAACAATACAATAACAATAAACTCTCCACCACTTCCCAACGCGTTGCCACCCTTCCACCCAGCTCAGCTCGCTGTCTGGGAGCTCCCACAATCCTTTTATCCTCCCTGACCCGGAAGTGTTCCAATCCCCAGTCCATGTGATCTCTTATCACTTCCGGGTCATATCAAAAGTCCTTTTCTTCACCCTGGAAGCACGTCATTCCCCTTGTCCATGTGACTCGGACGTACTTCCGTGGCGTAAGGCAAAAAAACATCGTTCCTCCCTGCAGCATCTCCTAGCGGCCCCCATGGTATCCAGCAGGGCTGTGCATAAAGACTTCAATGTCCATGATGCCCTGCTGGCCTTCGGGGCACCTCCATACTGCAGGCAGGGCTCCACCTAGAGGCATGGGGGTATGGGCCGGGGTGAACGGCCGGCCATACATCACAATATATATATATATATATATATATATATATATATATATATATATATATATATATATATATATATTGTAAGATAAGCACTATATATCGCCTGACCCGACACAGATTGGACACGGGAGACACGTGTAAAATAAAAAGACTTTCATTTCTCTTCAGTTGGGGGGCATGTCTTCCCCGTAATCCCCCCAGCCACAACACAGTCCCAAACACCAGTAACCACCAGTACAGCACAAGCACTTTTCTCTTCCTTGGCACCACCACTCCTCCCTAGCAACCTTGTCCTCCTCCACCCAACTCTGGCCAATGAGTGGTGGTCGCTGGCTCCTTTTATAGGTCACCTGGAAGTGCTCCAAGTGTTTGATCACTGAGTTCCGACGGCACTTCCAGGTGTGAATGAATCTGTTGCCCACACGGGCTTAGGAGTCCCAAACACAGCATCCCCTGGCGGTACCTGTGGGACCCAACAGGGCTGCCCCCAACTCCAATTCCCAGGGAGCCCTGTGGGAAACTGAGGCACTACTCCAGCCCAGGGGAACGGCCATCTAGCGTCCAAGGGGAGGTATTGCACTGTCCAGGGCTGCTCCCCCTGAATATAGTGTGCAGGGGCGTCCCGGCTGGGCATGGACGCCAGCCGTCTGCCACAATATCTATATATATATATATATCTATATCTATGTACAATGTATTATATATATACTATAGTATACTATCCATCCATCCATCCATTTTCCAACCCGCTGAATCCGCACACAGGGTCACGGGGGTCTACTGGAGCCAATCCCAGTCAACACAGGGCACAAGGCAGGAACCAATCCCGGGCAGGGTGCCAACCCACCGCAGGACACACACAAACACACCCACACACCAAGCACACACTAGGGCCAATTTAGAATCGCCAATCCACCTAACCTGTATATCTTTGGTCTGTGGGAGGAAACCGGAGCGCCCGGAGGAAACCCACGCAGACACGGGGCATAGTATACTATATATATAATATATTGCAATATACAACATATATATTGTAACCACAGGGGGATGGCATAAAGCCCCAAAACACAGACACAGTAAAACAGCACATAATATATGAATAAAATTAAGAATTTTTTATTCTCACAAGTGCCCCATATATATAAATATATACACTGATGGAGGAAATTCATTCCTGAGTAAAAGTCATGAAAGCATGAAGAAAAAATTATGATGAGACAAAACTTTGGGCAAAACTGTAATTACTATGGCTGGAAAGGACCAGGCACTTCTCATCACCTGTCTAATTCCATACCTGTGGGGAAGAATGGTAGTGGCAACATCATATGGGGGCTTCTCAGTGGCAGGGACAATGAGACTGGTCTGAATTGAGGGAAGGATGAATGCAGCCAAATACAGAGATATCCTAGAAGAAAACCCTGCTCCAGAGTGCAAGCGACCTCAGACTTGGATGACAGTTCACCCTTCAGCACAACAATGGACAGAATCGTACAGCCCAGATAACACTGGAGTGGCTTCAGGACAAGTTTCGGATGATTCTTAAGTGGCCAGACTAAAGCTCAGACTTAAACCCCATAGAATATCTTTGGAGAAACCTCAAGATGACAATGTACATATGCTTTCCATCCAAACTACAGGAATTTGAGAGGATAAGCCTGAAAGAATGAGATAAACTGTCCTCTGCAACATTTGTAGAGGCTTACCATGAAGACTAAAAGCTGCACATTTTGCCAAACTGACTTCTTCAAAGTACTGATTTACAGTCTGAATGCTTATATGGATGAGATATTTCAGTTTTTGATTTTTAATACATTTAAAAATACTTTCGAAAACATGTTTTCACTTTGTCATTATGGGTCACTAAGCAGCAGTACCCAGCGTTGCCCAGGAATCTATAACCGGTGAATTTCCAAAATGAAAGAAACATATAGAAATATAGAAATAGAACAAACAGTTTTCTGATTCACATTTTATTGTAATAGGTAATATACAGTAAGTGCTCATTCTAGAGCCTTTGGATACACTATATTTTTTGTTTTCCCTTGTGGTGAGAAAATGAACAAATTCTGAGGATTGCCCACTATAGAACATGCTACTTAGAGTTGTCTGTGTGAAAAGCATGGATTTTCGAAATTGATGCCTGCAACTTGTAGTGATAGCCCTTGAGCCTTATTAATTGACATAGCAAAAGCCAAACGAACAGGAATTAGTGCAGTTTGAAATCAAAGGGTAAATCATTCGGAATCAGCGGTATTCTTGGTATGAAAACATCTGTAAGTTTTGCGCAACGTGTCATGATAGTTGCTTTAATAATATTTGGATAGAGAGTCTTGACACAAAGGTGAGTGGTATTACACAGTAAGGAGCGTCAGTGTTGAACTGTGCTGCTATCTAATGGACATTGGCGATGGAAACTACAGAGAGGAGTGACATAAAACCGCAGCTGCGTGTGTGAAAAATGGCGGGGGAAGGATGCTGTCTTTTTAAGGTGAGTCTCTGTTCAAACGTGTACCTGGCATTGCCCGGGAATCTATAACCGGTAAATTTCCCAAATGAAAGCAACAGAACATAGAAATAGAAGAAACAATTTTTTGGTTGACATTTTATTGTAAGTTCCTTTACTGTGGATTCGGTGTGCTGTGGCGTTTCAGACTCCCTTGAAATAGACTTTCTTGTGGCATCAGAAGTGGACCTTCCAATTCTACGCCTTTTTTCTGTGGCATGGGTATATTAGCGAAAAGCAGGACAATTATAATGTGTTACATGGTATTACGTACGGAATAAGCACCACAGTGAGATGAATTTACGTTATTTACAATACGTCGGAAAGCAAACAAATAGTACCAGTAAGTGAGAAAGAGCAACACTGAAATCGTAATGTCAGTCGGAAAGCGAGGAAATAGAACCACAAATACGGAAAGCCAGTGAGAAAGAGTAGCACTGAAACTGTACTGGGAAAAATGGCGGGAGGGGTGTTTGTTAAGAGTGTCTGTGTTGAACCGTGATGCCATGTAAGGGATGTTGGCGATGGTAAGTACAGACAGAAGTGACATACAATCGGTGCTGCGTTTGGGGAAAATGGGTGGGGAAGGATGGATGCTGTCTTTTTAAGGCGAGTCTCTGTTCAAACATGCTTTTATATAACCGACGTTGGTGAGTGAAATACAGCACTATCAGTGCGTGTAGGAGTGTGATGTGCGGAAACGCGGTTGTGTCAGCTGGTCACGTGCACTGGGTCGTTCACGTTTTACATCTATGCGGCAGTTCCTCTTCACTCGATCAAAGTAGTCGGCCTTCTCATACTTGGACACTTCTGCCATCTGTTGGCAATTTAAAGAAACATGGATAAAGAGCGACACACAGAGACCAAAGCTGCTGCTAGATGGCGCTGTTTGAAGTTCTGTTACAATGTACGGCCATCTTAAGTATGGGGACATGTGCCAAATGTTGTGTCGGTGAAAAGGTGCCCTGCGGTTCACCACAAACATTTTTCCAAACCAAACATACCCCATGACCTTCTCCTGGTCACAAAGGAGCCACATGCCCAGTTTGGTGGCGATCGGACGCTCGGTGCAGATTTGTATGGCAGACAAACAAACATACATACACATATACATAGACTCAGCTTTATATATTAGATTGAGTGTTGATTAATGGGCAAAAATGGCAAGTTTATTGATGTAAAATTAAATCTAAAGCACAATAAAGTGTGCAGAGAATGAGGGAATATGAATACTCCCTGAATCCAGTGTATATGCTGTCTTCCACATGTCCTTGTGCATTTCACTCCAGTCCAGTTGTTTCTTCTGAAAGATGAGCTTGTTAGGTTTACTGGTGACTCTTTATTGTAGGTGATTTCTAAAACTGAGTGGGGTCTACCCTGAATCTGGTGTTTCCAACATTTACCCATATTGAGATACCATAATGGAAAAATAAAGCTAAACAAATCAATGAACCAACTAAACAATGCACTGCATTTGTTTAATTTTGATCAGTTATTAATCTAAGCCATATTTGCTTTCTAGAGCGTCATCCTTGTATACATTCTGTTAACATGTCAAGACGCTAAACCCTTAACACTATTGCCTGGTTGCAGGCTTTCACAAGAGAAGGATGCCTTAAATGAATGGTCATTTATAACATTAAAGCATTTTCTTTCGAATTTAAGTTGAATGAAAAGTGTGATGCTGCAGAATATTTGTCATTACAATAAAACATTAACTTGTTTTCAGAAAATTTTGCTTTCTCAACTAGTATGCTATTATGTTTTATAAAAGGAATCTTATTGGGCCCAGTGTGTGAAGGCTAAATCGCTTAGAGGCCCAGATACAATCAGCTATTGCTGAACAGGTTATTTTTTTTATCAGCATATGGTTGGTTGTTCCAAAGCTGACTTTTTTTTCTATAGAATGCTTTGGAGTTACTGAATTCAGGGCCAATTCTGTGCAAAGGTCAAAGAACGTTGTTTCCTCTACTACAGGTACAGTTCAATGATCTCTAAACATGGCTATGCAGGTGTTCAGAGTTCACTGAAGGCAATTTTGTTAGTGATATTAATCTGGGGCTCACTAAACCTGAGATGAATCACTCAAAATATACTTAGCAGTTGTGAAGGGACAAAAGAGCAGAAAAAGTTGGGGAACAACTTGGCCACCCTGTTTAATGTCAAAGTCCATAAAAGGGGACTGAAATAAGTGTTCATATGCGCAAAAACAGAAAAGAGGAGTAAACACACCCTCAATAGTCTATTTGACTTCTCTAAAGGTAAAGCTCTGTTGAGCAGATCAGGTACGGGGACATCCAACATGAGAGACACTACTCCTAGTCTGACACCATTCCTTCCTGGGATGTCGACACTTATAGTTCGGGACTTGAAGGGGCGGAGATTCTGGATGGAGCTAAGTTGCTCTAACGGGGCAGTTTCTTGGCACTGCAAAGGAAGAAAAAGATAATAGATTTATCATGGGCACCCCCTCTTGCCCAGGAGCTGTATTACAAATGACAACAGAGTCCGGTAGGGGATCATCATGTGCCCATTTGTGGGACAATATTAAAGCAGTATATGACTTCCAGGACCAAAGCGATCTTAAGACATAAAAGAATATGCTTTGGAATTTTAGTGACCCAGCATATAATTTGGTGTCCTTCAACATGCAAGACTGAATGAATGAGATCAGTGAATTCGGATGGATCTGCATGCAGTTTGTGCACATCTTCTTCTTCTTTAAGAATCCCTAAATGTGGAGCTGATGTGTGCCTTTAGATAAAAACATTGCTAAGGTGATTTTTTTGTTTTCCCACAGTACTTCTGCGTTCAAATTAGCCTGTACAGCAAAACTTAAAAAGATATGAACCATTAATGTAAGTTTACTATATAATCCTGCAATTATTTCTTTATAATTTCTTGGATTTCTTGGAAAAAATAACACTATGCACAGAATATATGTAGTTACAAAAAACAATGAATAAACTGCTCCTTTGTTACTAGTACCCATTCTGGCCCAACAGAACTGACTACAGTTTTGAGCAAAACTAATGTTATGAATTAACAAAACAGACCACCTACATTGTTCACCCATGGCAGACACAGCTCTAAATCTGTTAATGAACTCACAGATGATACCATCATCTTGCAGGGAATCCTGGATATCATCAATAGGAGTCGTAGAGCATGATGGCCATTGCAGTGTGTACAGGGAACTGAGAAGGATGGATGTGAGGGCTCCGATGGCAGATTAGGAGGCGTTTGTTAGAGGAATCTGTGAGCTAGTGTCACACCATCTGTGGTCTAGTAACTCTTGTCCTGCTTACAGAGGAATCGAAGCATTACAAACATCCAAATCTGTTCCTCAGAGAGATGCAGTCAGGGCAGGTGATGGCATGGTCCTTAAGGATGATGCTGCAGTTGTGATCCACTGGGCTGGCTACTTTTAGCAGCTGTTTAAAGCTGATCATCTGGCCAGGATATTGGACATCTCTGGGTCCATGGGTCTTGAGGCTGATCCTCCAATCAACCACCTGTAAACCACCTAATCTCACAGAGATTGCACAGGTGACAAACCTGCCTAGGGTGGGGAAGGCTGTAAAGATTTGTGGTATGCTGGGTGAACTTCTCCAGGCTGGTGGTAAGGCTGTCCTCCTGGCATTGCAAGCATTCTTTGTTTCCATTTGGGAGATGGCTGTCATATCAACTGACTGCAAAATTGGACTTTCCCTATGGACTTTCTGATTGCCTGGACTGCTGCAATTACAGGGGGATAACACTCTTCGTGGTGTTGGGTAAGGTCCTTGCTAGAGTCATCCTCAATAGGATCCGTGATCACATGCTCAACTACCCCTGTCCGGAGCAGCAGTCTTGTTTTACACCTAAGAAATGTACCATTGACTGCATCCTGGCACTGCTGGTTCTCATCAAGTATAAACACAAATTTGGCAGTTTCTTTGCAGCCTTTTTCAATTTTCATAAAGTGCTTGACTCAGTTGATCGAGATACCCTGTGGAATATCCTGAGGCTTCATGGGATCCCCCTGAAGTCACTGGATGTCATGGCCATCCTGTACACTGGTACAGTGAGCGCTGCGCAGAATGGAGTTAGAACCTCTACATTCTTCCCAGTTGACTCTGGGGTTCATCATTGGTGTGTTCTTGTGCCTACTCTGTTCAATGTTTGCATGGACTGAGTGTTGGGCAGGGCTGTGGATTAAAGAAAGATTACTGATCTTGACTTTGATCAGGACTCTCGAGAGACTGAGCAAGGAGTTTGAGTGTCTGTGCTTGTGAGTGTCCTGGATAAAAACTAAGATCCAGGCCTTTAATGACCTCTTGTGGCACAGCCATCAGCAGTGTATCTGTCTGTGGAGAGAGTGTCGACCGCTTCGAGAGATTTAATTACCTTGGCAATGACACTCATATCTCTGGTGACACTTCCTATGAAGTCAGTATATGGATTGGGAGAGTATGGGGGTCATGATGTCTCTGGAAAGGGGTTTGTGGCACTCCAGGTATCTTTGCAAAAGGACAAAGGTCCAAGTCTTTAGAGTTCTGGTATTTCCTGTTCTGCTATATGGTTGCAAGACATGGATGCTATCCAGTGACCTGAAGTAAAGACTGGTCTCCTTCGATACTATATCTGTTTGGAGAATCCTTGGGTACTTCTGGTTTGACTTTGTGTCGAAAAGTGGCACATGAGGCATATTACCTGGATTGTTAGGGAGCGTCACTTATGGCACTACAGCAACATAGTGCAATTCCCCGAGGGTGATCCGGCTCGTAGGATCCTCATTGTTGAGCACCCAAGCAGCTGGACCAGGCCAAAGGGATGCCCACTTAACACCAGGCTGAGGGATAGATGGTCATTCCCAAAGGATGGGACTGGACCACGTGTCTGCCTGGGTGGTTGCCAACCGGGATCCCAAGATGTTTCGTCGTGTGGTGGGTGCATGCTTCCCAACCTGATCTGACCACCATCATAGGCTTGATCTCCAACAATGATCACACGGCTTAATGAGTCAATGGTGCCATGACAACAATCTCACTCTTAATGCCATCAAAATCAAGAAGCCGATGACAGACTTCAGGAATTAGTGAACAGACTACACTGACATCTCCATTGGACTGTGTGATGGGGAGATGGTCAGTATGCTTTAAATGTCTTGAGTCTTCATCACAGATAACTTAAAGTGGATATAACAGGTCTTGGATACTCACCAATGCCTTTACTTGCTCAGATGTCTGTGGAAAGCCTAGAAATGTCATCAACCTCTTTAAGTGCACAGTCGTGTCTGTCAGTACATCTAATATGGCATCTGCTCTGTTCAGAACTGCAAAGCACTACAGGAAAGGACATATATAATACACTCTCCAAGAAAGGCAAACAGTACTAAATAAGACAGCAGTCCTTCACAGAAACATTTCTCAATCCTCTGTTCTGGCGATCAGCACAAGACCATTGACGCCCACTCTGATACATTCATTGGGAGATTTTATCTATAAGTCATGAGACTACTCAATGGCCATGTATAATTAAAACTACATGAGCCTATCTTGTGTTTCTTGAATTTAAACTGTGACATTACATACATTGCTTATTTGGGGCTTTCACTGTGTGTTTTTGTATCATACTAGTGTCACTAATCTGTATGATGTGGAAGCACTATGTACACATAACAATAAATCTGAACTGGGTTAAAAATTAATTCATGAAAAAAGATCACCAAAAATACATTTTAAGATTTTTAGTTTAGTAAAAAGTAGCGATGAATGAGCCCTACTGAATTTACTTCACTTTGAGTTTATGGACTCGTGGTGTAAATACCCTGAAGGATGGATGGGCATCCCTGCCATGATTGAGGAGGATTTCTTGTCAAGGCTATGAAGCTATAATGGAAGGCTGGCAAGGTTGCGACCACTACCTTATAATTCCCATTCTGTCTACGATGCTAGAAGGAAGAATGAGCTGGAAACCAGGAGCGGTTCATCCCCAAATTAATAGGTGGCAGTTTTGTTCACAAATAGTCCCAGTTTGGACACATGCAGGGCTGCATGGGAATTGGAGTCCAGAAGCGCAGCCCTGTAGGGGTATTCGGGTGACAGCAGTGGGCACTGCTGGGGAGGACCTCCCTTGTTTCTCTATGACCCAGAAGTGCTTCCAACAAGCCACAACATAGTCACAACATAGTCCACTCCTGAGTCCAGCTTAAAAGGAGCCCACTGCCATACCTCAGGGATTCCAAGTCGGGGGACAGTAGGCAAAACTCACTGGAGGAGAGAAGGAGACAAGTATTGAGTTTACGGTTGTTTTTGGCTGAGATTATTGTATTATTACAGCTGGTTGGATTAAAAATCCTTTTACTGAATCTGGAGTTGTGTTGAGATCTTGTGTGTCTGAGGTTTGGGGGATTGGTGTCACCCGTACTGGTGATAGTGGAAATTTTCAGGGACTTTGCCTGACTTAGAGAAATGCATTAAAGTCAATAAGGAAGGAGAAACTGAACTAGTTTAGATTGGAATATAAATGTCCCTGACAGCTAGGAAAACACTTGCCAACTAAGGTTAACAGATTATTGTGGCCAAAAATGTGAACTGAGCTGTGAGGCAGCAGTGCTAAAATGATAACCACAGTGCTTCCTTGAGACAAAATCAAGAGAATTAAATATTAGAACAGTAAGATTTCTTACATATAGGAAGCATGAACTCACTAAGGCTTGCAAACCACAGATTTAATAGAAGGTACTTGCCTCTCTCATGCCGAAAAGCACACCTTATACTTTTTCCCCTAACACTTTTGCTAATTCACTGCTACTGCTACCAAAAAAGCACAGCACTAAAGCACGTGGATTCTTCACTCCTTCCTGTTTTATTTTATTTTTTATTTTTTTTATTAATTTTATTGCACTCCATACAAAGCAATCAAGTTTTTACAAAAAGAAAAATAGAGTTAAGAACAGATCGATCCCCACCCTTGAGAGAGAGAGCAAGCCAAACGGTAAAATTTAAGGCTTTTAAAATACCTAAATTAATAAATTCTCTGTGCTTTATGAACTTATTTTAAAATATTACTGATTAGATCCTGCCATGTTTTGAAAAAGTCTGTACAGATCCTCTAACTGAGTATTTGATTTTTCCAATTTCAAATAATATAACACATCAGTTTCCCACAGACTTAAAGAGGAGAGTTTGGGTTCTTCCAATTTATCAGAATAAGTCTGCGTGCCAACAGTGTAGTGAATGCAATCACAATTAGTTTGTCTTTCTCCACTTTAAGCCCTCTGGAAGAACCCCAAACACAGCTGTTAATGGGTTAGGAGGGATTGTGAGTCCAAGGCTGTCTGAAGGTAATTAAAATTTTTGTCCAGAATAATGTTAATTTGGTGCAGGCCCAGAACATGTGACCTAGTGAGGCTGGGACTTGGTTTGCAGCGTTCGCAGGTTGGATCATGCCCTGGAAACATTTTGGAGAGTTTTAGTGAGACAGATGTGCTCGATATATAATTTTGAGTTGTATAATTGTATGCTTTGCGCATATGGAGCTCGAGTGAATTCTCTGCATTGCTACTTTCCACTCCTTTTCTGATATATTAATTGAGAGATCTTTTCCCAGTGTCCTCTTGGATCTTTGAAAGGAAGGGATTGTAAAATGATTTTATATATTGTAGAGATGGAGTCTAAGTCCTTGAGATTGAGCAATATTTTTCCAGCATGGATGAGGGTGCAAGATGAGGAAAATCTGGAAGGTTCTGTTTAACAAAGTTCCTGATTTGAAGATAGTGAAAGAAATGTGTAGCTGGAATGTTAAATTTGGAATGTAATTGTTCATAGGATGCAAAGACGTTGTCTATATAAAGATCTCTAAGCAAGTTAATTCCAAATTTTTCCAGATATTAAAACTGCATATGTTTGTGAAGGTTGAAAGAGGTGGTTCTTTTGCAGGGTGCCACAGAAGAAGCTTCTCCGTCTTAAAATGCTTTCTACATTGGTTCCAGATTCTAAGTGAGTGGAGCACAATTGGGTTATTAGTGTATTGCCGATAGCGTGTGTTTATTGGAGCACAGAGCAAGGAATACAAAGAAGTACTGCAGGATTTTACTTCTATTGCGGTCCATGCCTGTGTATGTTCTTCTATTTGTGTCCAGGTTCTTATCGCCTGTATATTTGCTGCCCAGTAATAAAACTGGAAGTTAGGTAGAGCCATGCCACCTTCTGCCTTTTGTCTTTGTAGGGTCGCTCTTTTGATGCGTGGATGTTTTGAATTCCAAATAAATGAGGTTATTGTTGAATCTAATTGCTTAAAGAATGATTTATTAATGTATATTGGATGTTTTGAAATAAAAAGGAGCTTAGGAAGAATATTCATCTTAACAGTGTTAATTCTTCCAGCTAGTGTGAGATGAAGGGTTGACCATCTATGCAAGTCTTGTTTAATTTTTTCCATGCAGACGTGAAATTTTGTTGATAAAGAGCTTTATGTTTACTTGTGATGTTTACCCGAGGTATTTAAACTGTTCTGCAATGATAAAAGGTAGGGTGTCTAATCTAATATTATATGCTTGAGAATTCACTGGAAAGAGTACACTTTTATTCAGATTAATTCTGAGACCAGAGATCTTTTGAAATTCTGTGAGTGCTGCTAAGACTGCAGGCACAGAATTTTCTGGGTCCGATATATACAGTACCATGTCATCTGCATATAATGAGATTTTCTGTTCCAGTCCTTCTCTGCTAATCCCCTTTATCTGATCAGTATTTCGACAATGTATTGCCAGTGGTTCAATGGCAATGCAAACAGCAGGTGACAAGGGCATCCTTGTCTAGTGCCACGTTCTAGTTTAAAGTAGTCTGAGCAAATGTTATTGATGCAAACTGAAGCTTCTGGGTTAGTATACAGTAATTTAATCCATGCACAAATGTTGGGCCAAACCCAAACTTCTCCAATGTAGTAAAAGGTATTTCCATTCAATCATGTCGAATGCTTTTCTGCATCCAATGATAATAATATTTCTGGGGTGTTTGATTTAGTTGGTGAGTATATTACATTAAACAGGCGTCGAAGATTTGAAGATAAGTGTCGGCCCCTAATAAATCCAGTTTGGTCTTGTGATATTACGAGGGAGCACTTTCTCCATCCTTCTAGCTATGATTTTAGAGAGTATTTTAACGTCGTTATTCAGAAGTGAAATTGGTCTGTATGATGCACATTGTAATAAGTCCTTATTTTGTTTTGGAAAGACAGTGATTAGTGCTTGGCGAAAGGTTTGTGGAAGAGATTGGTTATCTCTGGCTTCTGTAAATGTTGCTAATAGGAGGGAGCTAGCTGAGCGGAGAATTTCTTGTAAAACTCTGCAGGGTAGCCATCAGGGCCTGCTGCTTTCCACCTTGGAGTGACTTTATAGCATCTAGTAATTCTGATAATGCAGAGGTTTATCAAGTTCCTCCACACTAAAAGCGTCTATTTGTGGTATCTGTAATGTATCCAGAAATGCATTAGATTGTGTATTGTCTTCTTTAAACTCAGTAGTATATAGGGATTTATAGTAGTCTCTGAAAGTGTGCATTATATTTTTGTGTTCGATGATTTTATCTCCGTTAGTGTTAGTGATTACGAGATTGCTTGCACTTCTTGCTTGTGAATTTGTTGAGCTAAAAGCTTATTAGCTTTCTCTCCATGTTCATAATAATGATGTCTGGATTTGTAAATTAGTTGTTCAGTTTCTTTAGTTGTCAAGAGGTTTAATTCTGAATGTAGAGCCTGCCTCCTCTATGTAGAGTCTCGCTTGGTAGTCTGGCATGTTCTTCATCTATTTTAGTAATTTCGCTTTTTATCTCTGCTACTTTCTTGGCTTCGGATTTATTTCTGTGGGAAAGATATGAGATAATCTGTCCTCTTAAGAAGGCCTTAAGAGTTTCCCAGAGTATTCCTGCAGAGATTTCAGGGATGTATTTGTCTCTAGTTTGGATATAAATTCAGTACAATTCTCGTCAGCTAATAGAAGCGGTTGAGGCCATCTGCGGGGTGAGTGTATGGGGCTTAGTAATTTCAGCTCCAAGATCATAGGTGCATGGTCCGAAATAACAATAGCATCGTATTTACAAGATTTAATCTTAGGCAAGAAGTTATTGTCTATAAAGAAGTAATCAATCCTTGAGTAGCAATGATGTACTGGTGAGTAGAAAGAATATGTTCTTGAATTTGGGTTTAAAAACCTCCAGGGATCTGATAAGTTGTGATCAGTTATAAACTTTGTAATTATCTTTGCAGTGTTAGATGCGTTCCCCTGTGGAGGAAGTCCTATCTAAAAGTGGATTTAGAACACAATTAAAGTCCCCAGCCATTATAACTTTATGAGTGTTCAGATTGGGAATGGATGCAAATAAATTTTGTATAAATTCCTTATCATCAACATTAGGTGCATAAACATTTATCAAAATCATTTTACAGTTAGATAAGTCTCCCATGACCATTACATATCTCCCTTCAGGATCCAATACTACATCTGATGCTACAAATGGTACTGTTCTATGTATGAGAATTCCCACCCTCTAGTTTTCTTTGTAAAACTAGAATGGAACATTTGGCCAGTCCAGTCTTTTGCAGCCGGAACTGATCCTTGCTTAGTAAGTGGGTTTCCTGTAAAAATACTATTTTAGCATTTAGACCTGTTAGGTGAGAGTACTTTCTTTCTCTTTAATTCGTGATTCAGGCCTTTAACATTCCAGCTTACGAAGTTAACTGTCCCATCATGGAGACACTGATTCTGAGTTTTTGATGTCATTTTATAGTCTTAACTGGAAGTGAGACAGTTTAGGTCTTAATTTCCTATTTCCCCAGAGTTGTTGCCATGCAGCTTATTATTACGTTGATAGTTATAATTATAAAGATTAAGATGATAGATTAGGTATAGATCAAGCCTGCTCTCTTTCTCTCCCCTTAACCCTCCACCCTCCCTTTTTGCCTCCCCAAGTGAGGCTAAAACCCACTTCACATAGTCCCAGTCCTCTGACATACCCAGAGACAGAGCACGTCCAAAGCAAAACAAGCCCCATGCAGCGGCGCTTTAGGTTAAAAGATAGAGATATCTGTTACCAATATAGTCTTTAAAAAGAAAAAAAAAAGGGAAAAAAAAAATTTTGCACTTAAAATATATATATAGTCTTCAGCAATTTTAGTGCATTAAGATGATACACCCAGATAATAAACCCTCCTTCCTGTTTTAATCCACTGCACAGCACTCTGGTAATATTAAAGGGATAGGTTCACGTATTATACACAGAAAACATACAAGTCCATGCAAAAGACATTACCTGTAAGACGCAAGTACACTGACACATTTCCATTTTCCTTCTGTGCGTGTGCTTTGTGTTTAAATGTATTTGTAAGTTTTCCACTAAATGTTTAATCCATTACTAGAATTTGTGTTACATACTCGGGGGGCTCTCCCATCCAACATTGGTTGTTGCTGCAGCTCTGTGATTTTAAGTTGGCCTTGCAAAGCATCATGGGGCACTGGAAGAAAAAAGTTTGTCATCCAGCCACTTTGAAAGTATCATCCAGGAAAATATTTGGTGAACAATGCCTCCAAGGAACTCTATAGTGAGTTTTGCCGATCAGCACAATTAGAAAAAAAGCACAAGAGAGCAGCACTGAAGTCCTGGAGGTGGCATGTTCTCTCCACCCCGTGTGGATTTTTTTTAGTTATTCCTGCTTGTCACAAAGTCGTGCTGGTTAGGCTGACTTGTGACTCAAAATCGACTCTTTCTGTATATGAGTGCATGTTTGTAAGGATATCAATTATTTTTCCATTTGGTCTTAGTTCCTGCCTTGTATTTAGTGCTGCTGGGTTAGGTTCCACCTCTGCCCTAAATAACTCTGTATAAGCTGGTTTCAAAAATAACTGAATGGGTTAAAAAAAACCTTGTGATACAAAGGCCCTCTTGGGGTTATCCGAGTAGCGTTCATTTGGAGCTTCTAAAGACAAAATACTTAAGCAATTGAAAATAAACTAGAGTGGCATGTTGGCACATTGCCTGGTATGGTAAACCTGGTTTACCATTTTTCGTGTGTCCACATCAGCTTCCTCTCATGTCCCAAAGGTGTGTGTCTCAGGTAACTGGAGACTTAAAAGTGGCAAGATATGACGGAGTGTATCTTTGTCTGTTTATCATACCTGGTGGAGGTCTGCCATACTGTCCAGTGTAGCTTCCTTGTCTAGCACTTGATGCTTCCAGGATAGGCTCCATAGATAAAGAAGATGATGGTACACCTCTTTGAGTGTTCAAGCTTTTAGAGCAGGTGGTGAATGAGGAGGAGGAGGAGTGCATGCTAGGAGGAGAAAGTTAACTGAATACAAGTTAGTCTTTTGCCAAGAAAATAAACAACAGAGGCAAATGCAGGAAAAAAAAGTATCCTGAGATACCACTTGCACAATATTTCCCAAGCATCATATCTCTTTGTTTCTCATTATAACTAATTGATAATATCGATACACAATCATTTTTCTCTATTTATAATCAAACTATATATTAAAATTATATTTTCATAATTAGGGAGATCAAAAATGGTGGTGGAATTTATTTCATGATTACGTATGCATTACCTAGATTACGTGCAAAGTAAAAATAGTTACAGTCACCTAAAAACATAGAAAAAGTGTAAGTATTATATAATATTTGTTGCGATAAATTGCTATAGCTAAAACTGCATTTAGCTGCATTTAATTATGATAATGATAGTGGAATATAATGTCACATATATTGTCTCTTTCTTTCAGGTGTGTAATAGGAACCACAGCATAGAGAGAAGTGTGTACATTGCAACAGGTGCACATGTTGTAAATGTAGGAAGGACAGTCCTTGCGTGTGTGTGAACTGTTAACATTTGAATTTGATGATTACATATAGCGCTGAACTGACCTCTCTGTACTATTGTTTCCTCTGCATGTCCTGGAGTACAAAAGAAACATCACCATAGAGCAACATGTGGAGACTGGCAAGATCAGGAAAAAAAAAAAACACGTGAAACACTCAGTCACTGATTACAACCACGAATGAATATGAATAATATGAATAATGTTGCATCTGTGCCACAATGTTTTCTGAAATGTACTGTACAGGTCATAAGATGAATAATTCCAAATATCATATATACGTATGTCTATGTTTTGTTTTGTTTTTTTTCTACATCATAGACCATAAGGTGCATACAAATTCAGTGTGAGCAGGAACACTGAACTGAATAAAAAAAATCAAGTGACAGTGAGATACGAAGAAGGCAGATTCGCCAGCATTTGTGTGTCAGCTTTTATCCCTCCAGATCAGAGAATGTCTAATTTCATTGTCTCAAAACACCACTCACATCTAATATGTATTGTGATTGTGACTGAGAGAATAAAAGTGAAAAAAAAAAAACAGATATATGCATGTACTGTATAATATTAACAATAAGAGCAGCTCACTACTGAAAACAGCAAATATAGGAGTGAATTGGGATCGAGCCAGGGACTCTTGATTACAAGTCAGCAAATCTTACTGCTACATCACAGAAGCTGTTGTCCTATCCTTGAACCTTTTGTGAAGGTGTTTATTTGATCTTTGGACATCAGGCTTCACACATTATATAGTTTATGCCAACATGTTGTCATTTACTACTAAAATATGAAAAACGCTTCTGTTTTAACAATGTTTTTATACAGATTATTGTAGAAATGGAACACACATGAAATGCATGTATTCCAAATAATGATCTATTATTTCCATTCTAAAACTCCAGCACTTTACTCCCAGATAATCAATCAAGGCATGAACTGGGAGAACTTTGTGCACGTTCTGCGGCAGTGGGGGATGGGATACCAGGCTGCTTGCTGCTTGTCTTTATCGGCACATTTACAGGACAAAAGACGCTGACGGAGAGGTGCGAATGGATTTAAGGTGGGCCGGATATACACTCGAGTTTTTTTGTAGGCTCTGGTAATTCTAGTGTTAATGATGTTCTGTGAAAGGTGGGCAATTCACTTCACAGACATTGTTTGGTTGATCAAGGGAACGTTGAAACTCTCGTTACCAGGGGGTGCACCCTCAGTTAGTCAGTTCACAAAATGATACTGGAATGGCAATTCCTCTGCTCGACCTCTCATTACCCAGAAATGTGCTGTGGAGTGTGCCATGGTGCTGTCATTACAGGTGAGTAGAGATCAGCAAGCTATTGGACATTCTTCAACTTCTTTATAGATAAAAGGCAAACATAAATATTGTGTGAGTCTACCATTATGAGAAAATTCAGATTTTTTTCCCTGCACAACAACTGCTGTCTACAGCACCAATCACTTTTTTTTGGCTACAAGAGAGAAAGAATTTGCCAATGAAGTTGAAACATGAAGTAAAGCTGTAGTAGATGTGTGGAGTAATGAGGAAAAGTCCAAAGTTAATGTTGAAGGGTGAAGTTCTGGAGTCAAGAGAAACCATTTGTGGTGTTTTCAAGCTGTAGAATGAAAGGTGGACAATGAAAGCTGAAAGGCATGCATTGTGATGGGGTGGGAAAAGATGTGGACAAAAAGGCAGATGAAAAAGTTTATTCATGAAAATAGTGGCAGAATATAAAAATCAACAGTGACCAAAGCAATCCTGCACTTACCACTGATTCAAAAGGGATTCAGGTCCCTTCACTTTCTGCACTTCATTGTGTTCTTGATTTAATTTTAAATGGATGAATCTGACATTTTTGCCCATTACACTACACTCAATAACCCATAATGCCAAAGTGAATAGATGTTTTCAGAAAGGTTTACAAATTTATTAAAAATCAAAAACAGAAATCTGTCATTCATAAAACTATTCAGACCCTTAAGTATTTTTGGTAAGTCTCCACAAGCTTTGCACAGCTACATTTGGACAGTTTATTCCATTCTTCCTGGCAGATTCTCTCAAGCTCTTTCAGACTGGATGGGAAGTGTCTGTAAACCACCATCTTCAGGTCTCTCTCAGATGTTCTATGGGGTTTAAGTCTGGGCTTTCAAGGACAGTCAGAGACATGTCCTAAAGCCACTCTAGCTTTGTCTTGGTTGTATGATTTGGGTCATTGTTGTACTGGAAGTTGAACCATTGCTCCAGTCTGAGGTCATGCACATTCTGGAGCAGGTTTTCTTCAAGGGCCCCTCTGTATTTGGCCGCATTCATCATAAGTTGATGCTGCCAATGCCAAACTTCACTGTAGTGATGGTATTAGGCAGGTGTTGAACAGTGCCAATTCTTCACCACACATAGTGCTTGGAGTTCTGGCCAAAGACTTCATTTTTTTTATCTCGACAGACCATCATATACCCTTTACTCAAGGGTGACATCCATCTAGTAATTCTGCTATATACAAAAAATGACATCCCCTATAAGTTTGCATGATGCTGAAAAATTACTTCACACTTTTGTTTTTAGTCGACTGGATTACTGAAAGGCACACCTCTCTACCCATAAAAGACATCAATTGATTTCAACGAGTGAAGAATGCAGCTGCCAGAATTTTAACTAGGAAAAGAAAATCCGAGCACATCTCTCCAGTTTTGATGTCACTACACTGGTTACCTGTGCCATTTAGAATTTACTTTAAAATGCTGCTTATGGTTTGCAAAGCCTTAAATAATCTCACTCCATTCTATATTTCATAATAATAAATAAATGAAAAATAAATGTTGCTGTTGTTGCTATAAACACCTCATTGATGGGGTGTGAATGAGATTGCCATCCTTCCAACAGGCTCTATAATCTCAGCAGAGGTCTTTTGAAGATATTTTAGAGTGACCATTGGGTTCCTATCTGGTTACTCAACTCAAGGAAGAATTCTGGTAGTTCCAAACATTTTGAATTTCTCAAGTATTGAGGTAATTGTGACCCTGGGAACCATCAAAGCTTTAGAATTAGCTTTGCACCTTTGCCTTGATCTATGCCTCATGGCAAGTTCTTTGGAATTCATGGCTTGGTTTTTGACCTGACACTTAGTCAGAATTGTAGGGCCTCATATACAGTATGTAGGGTTGTGTCTTTCTAAACAATGACCAATCAATTCAGTTTGTCACAGGTGGACTCCAAATGAATATCCAGACACGTCTGAAGGAGAATTAAAGCAAAAAGGATGCATCTGAGCGCAATTTGTAGTGCCAGAGCAAATAGTCTGAATACTTCTTTGAATGAGAGATTTCAGTTTTCTGAACATCACACAAAAAGACAATTTCCCCTCTGGAATTAATAAAGTAAATAAAAAAATATAAATCAATAAAGTATGGATTCCTATCAAGTTCTCGACACAACTCAATTAGAATTAAAACAAACAGGATGCACCTGACCATAATTTGGAGTTCCACAGCAAAGGGAGTGAAAAGAATGATAGATTTCAGTTTTTAATTTTTAATACTTTTGCCAACCTTTCTGAAAACATGTCTTCACTTTGTCATTATGAATTACTGAGTATAGACTGATAAGCTACAAATGGCAAATTTATCCATTTGTCTAAATGTTTTCTGAATTCACTATGACAGTGTTTCATCTTGTTTTTGGTATGCTTTTCATGGAAACATACAGTGAAAAGTGTGGCTTCCTCCTTTATTGCATTTTTTTCATGGTGAATAATCTACTATTAGATAAAATGTAGATATGTCTTACAATTAGTTACTAAACAAAGTTATTCAATATCCCAAAATTTGTGTGAAATTGGAATTACCCTCTGAGTTGCAATAATTACTGTCCTTATGTCTACTGTGCCACAGCCACAGGGGATGCACAAACCACTGTGTGTCTTTGTGCCGGTTCCAAACCTGGATAAATGGGGAGGGTTACGTCAGGAAGGGCATTCAGTGTAAAAGTCTGGCAAATCAATATGAGGACAACAATACACATTTCCATTCCAGATCTGTCGAGCCCTGGGTTAACAACGACCACCACCAGTACTGTTAGCCAACAGGGTGCTGGCAGAAATTGGGCTACTGTTGGCTGAAGAAGAAGAAGGAGAAGTAGAGGGAGGTGTGTCCAGAGGCAGGAGGAAAGAAGGAAGGCAAAGAGAGTGGAACTGAGGGTAGGAACTTTGAATGTTGGCAATATGACTGGTAAGGGGAGAGAGTTAGCAGATATCATGGAGAGAAGGAAGGTTGATATATTGTGCGTGCAAGAAACTAAATGGAAGCGGAGTAAGACCAGGTGGATCGGAGGTGGATTCAAATTGTTCTATCATTGTGTGGATAGGAGGAGAAATGGGGTAGGGGTTATTCTGAAGGAACAGTATGTCAAGAGTGTTTTGGAGGTGAAAAGAGTGTCAGACAGAGTAATGATTATGAAGCTGAAAATTGGAGGAGTGATGATGAATGTTGTTAGTGAATATGTCCCGCAAATTGGGTGTGCGATGGATCAGAAAGAAGATTTTTGGAGTGAACTGGATGAAGTGATGAACAGTGTTTCAATGGACATGTTGGTGAAGGGAACAGAGGAGATGAGGAGGTGATGGGTAGGTCAAGGAGAGGAATGAAGGTCAGATGATAGTGGATTTTGCCAAAAGGATGGACACGGCTGTGGTGAATATGTATTTTAAGAAGAGGGAGGAAGATAGGGTTACGTACAAGAGTGGAGGAAGATGAACACAGGTAGATTACATCCTATGCAGAAGAGTCAATCTGATGGAGATTGAAGACTGCAAAGTGGTGGCAGGGGAAAGTGTAGTTAAGCAGCATAGGATGGTGGTCTGTAGGATGACGTTGGAGATCAAGAAGAGGAAGAGAGTGAGGGCAGAACCAAGGATCAAATGGTGGAAGTTGAAAAAGGAAGACTGCAAGGTTGAGTTTAGCGAGGAGATAAGACAGGCTCAGAGTAGTAGTGAAGAGTTACCAGACAGCTGGGAAACTGCAGCAGATGTAGTAAGGGTGACAGCAAGAAGGGTGCTTGGCGTGACATCTGGACAAAGGAAGGAAGAAAAGGAAACCTGGTGGTGGAATGGGGAAGTACAGGAGTGTATACAGAGGAAGAGGATGGCGAAGAAGAAGTGGGATAGCCAGAGAGATGCAGAAAGTAGACAAGAGTGCAAGGAGATAAGGTACAAGGTGAAGAGAGAGGTGGTGAAGCTTAAAGAAAAGGTATATGATGAGTTGTATTAGAGGTTGGACACCAAGGAGGGAGAAAAGGACCTGTACCAATTGGCTAGACAGAGGGACCAAGCTGGGAAAGATGTGCAGCAGGTTAGGGTAATAAAGGATAAATATGGAAACGTACTCACAAGCGAGGAGAGTGTGTTGAGCAAATGAAAAGAGTACTTTGAGAGGCTGATGAATGAAGAGAACAAGAGAGAGAAGAGGTTGGATAATGTGGAGATGGTGAATCAGGAAGTGCAACGGATTAGCAAGGAGGAATTAGGGACAGCTATGATATACTGGTGGAAGCATGGAGGTGATTAGGAGAGATGGCAGTGGAATTTTTAACCAGATTGTTTAATGGAATCTTGGAAATTGAGAGGATGCCTGAGGAATGGAGAAGAAGTGTACTGGTGCCGATATTTAAGAATAAGGGGGATGTGCAGGACTGCAGTAACTACAGGGGAATAAAATTGATGAGCAACAGCATGAAGTTATAGGAAATAGTGGAGAAGTAGTGAGGTGATGATCAGTGAGCAGCAGTATGGTTTCATGCCAAGAAAGAGCACCACAGATGCGATGTTGAGGGTGTTGATGGAGAAGTAGAGAGAAGGTCAGAAGGAGTTGCATTGCATTTTTGTGGACCTGGAAAAAATATATGACTGGGTGCCTCGAGAGGAGCTGTGGTATTGTATGAGGAAGTCGGGAGTGGCAGAGAAGTACGTAAGAGTTGTACAGGATATGTACGAGGGAGGTGTGACCGTGGTGAGGTCTGTGGGAGGAGTGACGGATGCATTCAAGGTGGAGGTGGGATTACATCAGGGATCAGCTCTGAGCCCTTTCTTATTTGCAATGGTGATGGTCAGGTTGACAGACGCGATTAGACAAGAGTCCCCGTGGACTATGATGTTTTCTGATGACATTGTGATCTGTAGCGATAGTAAGGAGTAGGTTGAGGAGACCCTGGAGAGGTGGAGATATGCTCTAGAGGAGAGGAACGAAGGTCAGCAGGAACAAGACAATACATGTGTGTAAATGAGAGGGAGGTCAGTGGAATGGTAAGGATGCAAGGAGTAGAGTTGGCGAAGTTGGATGAGTTTAAATACTTGGGTTCAACAGTAAATAGTAATGGGGATTGTGGAAGAGAGATGAAAAAGAGTGCAGGCAGGGTGGAATGGGTGGAGAAGAGTGTCAGGAGTAATCAGTGACAGATGGGTATCAGCAAGAGTGAAAGGGAAGGTCTACAGGACGGTAGACCTGCCATCCTTCCAACAGGTTCTATAATCTCAGCAGAGGTCTTTTGAAGATATTTTACAGTGATTATTGGATTTCTATCTGGTTTCTCAGCTCTAGGAAGAATTCTGGTAGGTCCAAACGTTTTGAGTTTCTCAATTATTGAGGTAATTGTGATTCTGGGAACACTCAAAGCTTTAGAATTAGTTTTGCACCTTTGCCTTGATCTATGCCTCAGGACAATTTGGTCATTTGAGTTCCTTGGACTTCATGGCTTGGTTTTTGACCTGAGATGTACTCTGAATTGTAGGGCCTCATATATGTAGGGGTGTGTCTTTCTAAACGATGGCCAATCAATTTTAGTTTGTCACAGGTGGACTCCAAATGAAGATCCAGACACGTCTGAAGGAGAATTAAAGCAAACAGGATGCATCTGAGCATAATTTGGAGTGCCACAGCAAAAGGTCTGAAAACTTCTTTGAATGAGAGATTTCAGTTTTTGATTTTTAATATATTTGCAAATCCGTCTTTAGATGTGATTTCACTTTGTCATTATATGTTTTAGAGTGTAAATTGATGGGCAAAAATGTGAAATGTATCCATTTAAATGTACAACACAATGAAGTATACAGAAAGTGGAATACTTTTTGAATCCATTGTATTTAAGGAAATGTGGTGTGCATTAACAAGGTTGAGTGGTGGCTCTGTAGCTAAGGATCTGTGCTGGTATGTGGAAGGTTGTGGGTTCAAATCCTGTTATTGCCAGAAGATCCTACTTTGCAAGGCCCTTAACCTGAAAATTGCTCAAGGGGTGCTGTGCAATGGCTGACCCTGTGCTCTGACCCCCAAAACATCACACAAAAAGACAATTTCCCATCTGAAATTAATAAAGCAATTAAAAAAATATAAATCAATAAAGTATGGACTCCAATCGAGTTCTAGACACAACTCAACGAGAATTAAAACAAACAGGATGCACCTGACCATCATTTGGAGTGCCACAGCAAAGGCAGAGAAAAGAATGATAGATTTCAGTTTAAAATTTTTAATAATTTTGCAAACCTTCCTGAAAACATGTTTTCCCTTTGTCATTATGAGTTACTGAGTATAGGCTGATAAGCTACAAATGGCAAATGAATCCATTTAAAATAAAACAAAGTGGTCTAAATGTTTTCTGAATCCACTGTGACAGCGTTTCATTCTTTTGTTGGTACGCTTTTCATACAAGTGATAAAATGTAAATATGTCCTACAATTAGTTACTAAACAAAGTTATTCAATATCCCAAGATCTGCATGAAATTTGAATTTCCCTCCGAGGTACAATAATTACTGTCCTTATGTCTACTGTGGCAACAATATTGTAAACAGAAATTTATTGTAGTCAGTGTTTAATGAATTATAGGTTATTTCTATTTGAAGAGCTGCTTCAACTTATTTGTTGCATTTTGCAGGATGCTATATTCCCTGAAATATTTTTCTAGCCTCACCTTAATGAACACACAACTAAGCTGCCAAATTTATTATGAAATCAACAGTGAAGCTGGGGAATTTATTTTCACTTCATTTTAGTGTAAAGCAGAGTCTGATGTACTGAAATGTGATGTCAATACACAGGCATGAGTGTTGATGTTTGACTGCGCACCTCATGGAGTAGGAAAAAGAAGTAACAAAATTTAAGTGCGATAAGGTGTCGATGTTTACTTATTTAGTTTGGTAGTCTCAAGCTGAGGTAAGGCAGAGATTGGACAGTGGTGATGAGGATATTGCTAATATTTAGCATATGGCACAAAAAAGTGACTTTAATCAGTTTTCATGGTGGAAACATCTGTGCTGAAATTCAACTGCCATGTTGAACTTGCCACACTAGGATCTCACTGAACAAGATTGCCATCAGTGTGACAGGTAATCCATGAAATGCCACAATACAAGAGAAGACAGCAGTACGTTTGTATCATGCTGTGTCCCAGAATTCTGGGTGTATTTGAAACTCTGGGACACTCCATAACGCATGCAGATTACAATAGTAAAGTAGCTCTGTCGTATTTATATTTCACGCTCCAGGTGAAACACTGCATTTACAAGGCAAACCAATTCTCAAACAAACAAAGCGAGCCCGTTAAACATATGCCATTACATGACTCACACAAGCTGCTAAAAGCTGTGACTTAGAGAAAGATAGAAAATCAAACCAGAGGTGTTTTATAAAGCAGGTGCAATTCAGAGTTTATGAGGAAAAGGTTCAGGGTTCACATTAGTGGGGTTGCTCTACAATGTGAGCATGTGGGACTGGAAATGTCTGCCAGGTTGGTCTTAATGGTCCAGGCAATGGATTGATCAACCTCACCTTGTTTATTTCTGTAAAAAAAAATGAAACACAACCGTCTCTGTCTTTAGGGTAGGGTATTAGCTCTACAGCTCAAGCAGAAATGACACATCTTAGGTGCAAAGATTTCTGGGACAATTGGGATACAGCAGCAGATTTATCCTAGAGTTTGCTACTCTTTCTGAACTACTGAGGAATAGAAAGATACATAGCTCACATTTGCAGACAACATTCAGCAACTCATCATCAACCGGGACTGTGTGGAGAGGGTCTCAGACTTCCGCTTCTTGGAAGTCACCATTAGGGAGGACTTGACCTGGGGAACACACACAGCTGAGGTAGTGAAGAAGGCCCAAAACAGACTCTACTTCCTGAGGGTGCTCAGAAAGAACAACATCCCTAAGAAACTGCTGGTGTCCTTTTACTGCTGCACAGTAGAGAGCATCCTGGCCTACTGTCTCTGTGTGTGGTTCTCCAGCTGCACAGTAGCACAGAGGAAAGAGCTCCACAGGGTCATTAAGGTCATCCAGCGGATAGTCGGCTGTCCTCTCCCTTCACTAGAAGAACTACATAGTTCCTGTTGCCTCAGGAACGTCAAGAAAATTCTTCAGGACCCATCACAACCAGGACATGCATTGTTTGAAAGCCTGCCTTTAGGCAGATGTTTCAGATCCATAAAGACTAAGACAAATAGAATGAGAAACAGTTTCTTTTTTTTTCCTTTTTATTAATTTTATTGCAATCCATACAAATCAATCAAGTTTCTTCAAAAAGAAAAATTGAGTTAAGAACAGATCGATCCCCACCCCTGAGAGAGAGAGAGCAAGCCAAATGGCATGAAATGTAAGGCTTGTAAACATACCTAAATTAATAAATTCTCTGGGCTTTATGAACTTATTTTAAAATATTACTGATTAGATCATGCCATGTTTTGAAAAAAGTCTGTACGGATCCTCTAACTGAGTATTTGATTTTTTCCAATTTCAAATAATATAACACATCAGTTTCCCACAGACTTAAAAGAGGAGAGTTTGGGTTCTTCCAGTTTATCAGAATAAGTCTGCGTACCAAGAGTGTAGTGAATGCAATCTCAGTTTGTTTGTCCTTCTCCACTTTAAGCCCCTCTGGAAAAACCCCAAACACAGCTGTTAATGGGTTAGGAGGGATTGTGAGTCCAAGGCTGTCTGAGAGGTAATTAAAAATTTTTGTCCAGAATAATGTTAATTTGGTGCAGGCCCAGAACATGTGACCTAGTGAGGCTGGGACTTGATTGCAACGTTCGCAGGTTGGATCTCGCCCTGGAAATATTTTGGAGTTTTAGTCGAGACAGATGTGCTCGATATATAATTTTGAGTTGTATAATTGTATGCTTTGCGCATATGGAGCTCGAGTGAATTCTCTGCATTGCTACTTTCCACTCCTTTTCTGATATATTAATTGAGAGATCTTTTTCCCAGTGTCCTCTTGGATCTTTGAAAGGAAGGGATTGTAAAATGATTTTATATATTGTAGAGATGGTGTCTGAGTCCTTGAGATTGACCAATATTTGTTACAGCATGGATGAGGGTGCAAGATGAGGAAAATCTGGAAGGTTCTGTTTAACAAAGTCCCTGATTTGAAGATAGTGAAAGAAATGTGTAGTTGGAATTTTAAATTTGGAATGTAATTGTTCATAGGATGCAAAGACGTTGTCTATATAAAGATCTCTAAGCAAGTTAATTCCAATTTTTTTCCAGATATTAAAAACTGCATATGTTTGTGAAGGTTGAAAGAGATGGTTCTCTTGCAGAGGTGCTACAGATAGAAGCTTCTCCGTCTTAAAATGCTTTCTACATTGGTTCCAGATTGTAAGTGAGTGGAGCACAATTGGGTTATTAGTGTATTGCCGATAACGTGTGTTTATTGGAGCGCAGAGGAGGGAATACAAAGAAGTACTGCAGGATTTTACTTCTATTGCGGTCCAAGCCTGTGTATGTTCTTCTATTTGTGTCCAGGTTCTTATCGCCTGTATATTTGCTGCCCAGTAATAAAACTGGAAGTTAGGTAGAGCCATGCCGCCTTCTGCCTTTTGTCTTTGTAGGGTCGCTCTTTGGATGCGTGGATGTTTTGAATTCCAAATAAATGAGGTTATTGTTGAATCTAATTGCTTAAAGAATGATTTATTAATGTATATTGGGATGTTTTGAAATAAAAAAGGAGCTTAGGAAGAATATTCATCTTAACAGTGTTAATTCTTCCAGCTAGTGTGAGATGAAGGGTTGACCATCTATGCAAGTCTTCCTTAATTTTTTCCATGCAGACGGTGAAATTTTGTTGATTAAGAGCTTTATGTTTACTTGTGATGTTTACCCCGAGGTATTTAAACTGTTCTGCAATGATAAAAGGTAGGGTGTCTAATCTAATATTATATGCTTGAGAATTCACTGGAAAGAGTACACTTTTATTCAGATTAATTCTGAGACCAGAGATCTTTTGAAATTCTGTGGGTGCTATTAAGACTGCAGGCACAGAATTTTCTGGGTCTGACATATACAGTACCATATCATCTGCATATAATGAGATTTTCTGTTCCAGTCCTTCTCTGATAATCCCCTTTATCTGATCAGTATTTTGACAATGTATTGCCAGTGGTTCAATGGCAATTGCAAACAGCAGCGGTGACAAGGGGTATCCTTGTCTAGTACCACGTTCTAGTTTAAAGTAGTCTGAGCAAATGTTGTTGATGCAAACTGAAGCTTCTGGGTTAGTATACAGTAATTTAATCCATGCACAAATGTTCGAGCCAAACCCAAACTTCTCCAAAATAGTAAAAAGGTATTTCCATTCAATCATGTCGAATGCTTTTTCTGCATCCAAACAGTTTCTATCCTTCAGCCATCACCATGCTGAATGCTGCTAAGTGGTCAATCTGACCGAGTGCACGTTCATGTTTACAATACAGCTCTAAGTTAACATTGGCTATGGGACAAGTGCAATATGACGTATATATGAGTGGAAAACATTGTTCTGCTGTTATGGACTATTTTGGTACTTATTTTATTCCCTTTTTATTTTAGTTTTAACTTAAGTAATTGTGTTTTTTATTTATTTTTTTGCACTGGAAAATTGCACCTAAAATTTTGTTGTACGATGTCTCATTGCTACAATGATAATAAAGATTTTGATTTGATTTGAAACAAATTCTTCAGGAGTTAAAGCAGAAACTGCCTGGCGCTGTAACTCTTTCTAATTTCGACAGAGGAACTTCTATAACAGACACTAGTCCAGCAGGTGCAGGAGCAGTGCTAGTGCAGGAAGGGAGGTGGTCTCTACTGTATATGCTTTATGAGTTGGTGACTGACCATGCGTGAACGGAGGTATTCACAAACAGAGTGGAGGCATTGACTTTAGTGTGGGCATGCGAAAGGCATCATCCCAGTGTTTATGGCTGCACAGTTGACTTGGCCACAGGCCACAAACCATTAGAAGTAATTTATAACCAGTGTTCAAAACTATGTTGAGTGAAGAGTATTGAGACTGCAACCATACAACTTCCAAGTAGTTTCCAGGGCAATACAACACTGCGTATACTCTGTTTCATTTGGTTAGAGCAGATACTGAAAAGGTTTCCATTCAAACAAGCTTCTGTGTGTGCATACCTCAAGAAACTGGACACTGCTAATGTTGCCTTTTATTTTTGACAAAAGCAGGCTATGTTTAATTTATGTGTGCCCGCACCATCTGAAAATTGTATGTAGTGTCTCATTGGTTGGTTAATGGCAGCCAACACAGTGTGCCTGATGGAGTGAAGCTTGGTGGAGATATTCTTGATCTGTCAGCCAGTTCCATAATAAGTGAAAACTGGTTGCCGTCATAAACTGAGAAAAAAACAAAAAAGTTCTTCATTGCAACTATGCAGTATTAGCCCTCCTAAAAGAGAAATAAAATATGTCTGCACTTCATATTCATCACTTTTGCTGTGTAATATACTGTATGACGTTAACACACATTATAGTAATGGCATGGTAATATAAATTATGTGTGCGAGATCTTCTTTTAACTGCTTTGGCTGCATTTCCCTACCTGATCAAGGGTGTCATCATTTCCCAGTTTCTCCAAAATATTGCAGACACGTGGATCAGATTTTCCTTAACAACATGCACGTTTTCTTTTTTTTTTAAATTCTCAATATTTGAATGGGAATTTGCATATGTACATTTCAAGCCTCTTTTTGTGGTTACACAAGCTTTACAAATGAGGCCCCAGGTGATTTCCATCAAACTAACTCTTCTATAACCAGCTAACTGTACCAGCGATAATTTAGGTGTGTCGTATTAAAGAAGGGGTGGCAGGCTGGCACAGAGGTAGTGTTGTTGCCTCGACGAAAAAGAGATTAGGGTTAATGCCCCTGTCGTGTTGGAAATCTGTGTGGAGTTTGCATATTCTGTCCATGTCTGCGTTGGGTTCCTCCAGGTGCTTCCAGTTTCCTTCTCACAGTCCAAAGACATGCAGGTTTGGTGAATTGGCAGCACAAAAGCGGCCCTAGTGTGTGGTTAGTGTGTGTGTTAACCCTGCGATGGACTGGCACCTGTCCAGAGAACTGCTCATGTAACTTGAGCCCTGTGATAGCTGGGATGGAATCCAGCACCACCAGGACCCTGTTCGTAAATAAGTGAGTTAGAAAATGACTCAATAATATTAAAGAGGGTGAATACTTATCTTCTTCTTCTTCTTTCGGTTGCTCCCATTAGGAGCTGCCACAGCAGAACATTTCTTCCATATCTTTCTGTACTCTGCATCTTGCTCTGTTGCACCCATCACCTGAATGTCCTCTCTCACCACATCCATAAATCTTCTCTTAGGCCTTCCTCTTTTCCTCTTCCCTGGCAGCTCTATCTTTAGCATCATTCTCCCAATATACCCAGCATCTCTCCTCTGCACATGTCCAAACCAATGCAATCTTGCCTCTCTGACTTTGTCTCCCAACCGTCCAACTTGAGCTGACCCTCTAATGTACTCATTTCTAATCGTGTTCATCCTCGTCACACCCAATGCAAATCTTAGCATCTTTAACTCTGCCACCTCCAGCTCTGTCTCCTGCTTTCAGGTCAGTGCCACCGTCTCCAACCCATATAACATAGCTGGTCTCACTACCGTCCTGTAGACCTTCCCTTTCACTCTTGCTGATACTTGTCTGTCACAATCACTCCTGACACTCTTCTCCACCCATTCCACCCTGCCTGCACTCTCTTTTTCACCTCTCTTCCACAATCCCCGTTACTCTGTACTGTTGATCCCAAGTATTTAAACTCATCCATCTTCACCAACTCTCCTCCCTGAATCCTCACCATTCCACTGACCTCCCTCTCATTTACACACATGTACTCTGTCTGTTTCTACTGACCTTCATTCCTCTCCTCTCTAGACCATGTCTCCACCTCTCCAGGGTCTCCTCAACCTGCTCCCTACTATCGCTACAGATCACAATGTCATCATCAAACATCTTAGTCCACGGGGACTCCTGTCTAATCTCATCTATCAACCTGTCCATCACCATTGCAAAAAAGAAAGGGCTCAGAGCCGATCCCTGATGTAATCCCACCTCCAACTTGAATGCATCCGTCACTCCTACCACAGACCTCACCACGGTCACATTTCCCTCGTACATATCCTGTACAACTCTTACGTACTTCTCTGCCACTCCCGACTTCCTCATACAATACCAAAGCTCCTCTCGAGGTACCTTGTCATATGCTTTCTCTAGGTCCACAAAGACGCAATGCAACTCCTTCTTGCCTTCTCTAAACTTCTCCATCAACATCCTCAGAGCAAACATTGCATCTGTGGTGCCCTTTCTTGGTATGAAACCATACTGCTGCTCACTAATACTTATACAGTTTAATCAAATATTTTGCCTTTAATATTTACAATCAATTTAGACCACTTTGCAGAGATCAGTTTTCACTTTGACATTAAAGAGTCGTTTTCTGTTGATCAGTGTCAAAAAAAAAAAAAAAATTGTGAAAACATTCAAGAGGGTGAATACTTTTTAAAGTCACTGTACAGACCTGAACAAAATACATTTTGAGGAAGCTTTGTGTCTAAAATAATAAACACATAGCAGTTTTACTTCTAAAACATTCTTCATTAAAAATATTGAGGGATACTGAGGAAAACATTAGAGCCACAACCAAGTAGATGGCTACATTTGCCTGTTTGTACCTCAAAGTACAGTGGACTGAGAAGCAAAATCTGCAGCAAGCCAGAGTGGGACCACGTTAGTGGATACATCACATGAGTTTATTTTTAGTCATTTGCCGTTTCAACTTCAGATTACTGTACCAAAAACAGATGAAAATAAGGCCAGCATTCACCCTGCAGCAGTGAATCAAATTGAGAAGCCACTTACTTGCTATTGTAAGAAATTTCTATATCTGCGACGAATTAACACATACACTTTAAAATATGATGTATAATATTCATGGTTTTTTTTTAAATGTCAGAACACAAGTGATGCAGCATAGCATGAAAAGATCATGCAGAGCGTAATGCATTTGTAGAAGGGGTGTGTAACAAATTGAGAAATGCATTCCATTTCTGCTTTTTAAATAAAATTATTAAACACCCATTAAAAAAATATATTTATTGCCCATTACTTTAAAGGTTGATTTCATAAATAAATACAATTTAAATCCATTTTGATATCATAGTAACCATAAAATCAAGTAGTGTTGATTTTAAATTTAAAGAAAAAATGAGGATGAAGTAGACTAAGGAGAGACCATTCATACAGTAGCAAGCCAACTGGAGATGGTGAAAGCACAGCAATAAGCACTATGCCGGCATCATTTTTTGTGACTTCTAAACCCTCATACTACGTTATTTCCTTTATTTCAAACAAACACAATAACTAAAGTCTTACTTCCGATTTTTAAATGAACTGCATGTTTTAAAAAGACTATCAAAGAAGGTCCCTTACATTGAGCAATAATCATATATAAACGTCTACGCCTGGAAGTGTATGTGTCTGTCCGGCCCGGAAGTGAGAAGTAAAGTTGGGGTAAGGGCTCTGCCTCCAAGCAAGGAAACAGAAAACTTGCTTAGCCACTGATAACACAATTGGGGCCAGCATGTCAGCAGAATGAAACATCCGAAGAAAGACAAAGTTGCTTAGCCGCTAACATCGGCAAAATCGTATCCCTTTAATTTTCCTCCCGCTGCTAATGCACAAGTGAGGTGAGCACGTCTGCAAAATGAATCCTCCTAGGAGAGAGATGCCCAGAGTAGTTCCTTTCAATTACCTGACATCTCAACATTTCAATTTTTTTTCTGATGATTTCAATAGTTTCTAGGACCCCGGGCTTTTTACAGCACGGGCTTACACAGCTAGTAATATATATGTATGATTACTACTGTGAGAGACTATGAGCACGAGTAGGCAAAAAATGTACATTTTGCATAACTGCTTTCCCATAGGAATGAAAAATATCTTTAATATCTTTTTGGTTTCTCATAGACAACAATGAGATTAGAAATTAAACGAAGACATTTTATTTGTCTCGTTACTCTCAGGTTTTTCCTTTGAGACAAAATACCCTGGAATTTTCACAAGTGCCTCCTCTCGAGTTTCAGCAGAGATCTCAGCAAAGTCACACTAAAGATTTTCAAAGTAGTGTTTTGATATTTTTTTACAATCTTAAAATTTTTCCGTTTTGTGCTCAGCAACAAATGGTGAAAGGTACGGACAATTGTTTATGGTAAAGTTGCTGTTAAACTCCTGCTCAACAAAAAATAATCTTGGCTCCTCTGTTTTTGATAATTTTAGACCAATTTCTAACCTGCCTTTTTAAATTAAAGTCTAGAAAGGTCAATAATAAAGCAGCTAAATGATTAGTTGAATAAACATTCTGTTCTTGACTAGTTCCAGTCAGGTCTTAGAATAACTGATAATACAGAAACTGCACTGGTTAAAGTAATAAATGGTTTGCAGGTTAATGCAGACAGAGGCCATATATCTGTTCTTATTCTCTTAGGCTTGAGTGCAGCAATTGACACCACAGACCCGAATATTCTTATAAATCGCCTTCGACAATGGGTGGGCCTCTCTGGCAGTGTCTTCAATTGGTTTCAGTCTCACTTAACAAGTAGAAAATTCTTTGTTATTTGTGGTGATTGTACTTCAGAGATACATGATATAAGGTGTACCACAAGGATCTATTCTGGGCCCACTTGTTTTTTTTCAATCTATACTGTATGCTTGCATTAGGTCAGATCATCTCAAAGTACAAGGTGAGGTACCATAGCTATGCAGATAGACACACACCACTTTAATAATCAATAGCGCCTGATGACCCTGACTCTCTTGGTTCTCTGATCCAGCGTCATTGAAGTATTTCCAAATGGATGAGCAGTTACATTCTTAAACTAAATAAAGAGAAAAAAGAATCTTTGAGATTGGCAAACATGGACATAATGAGGGCGTTAGAATAAACTTGATCCCATAGGTTTAAAAGTCAAGACCGAGGTAAAAAAGTGAGGGGTAATTGTTGACTCTGACCTAAACTTTAAGTCCAACATTAACCAGATTACTAGGACTGCATTTTTCACTTAAGGTATATAGCAAAAGTTACACCTCTTATTAATTTACAAGACGCTGAAAAAATGAGTTCACACTTTTGTTTTTAGTCGACTAGATTACTGAATGGACTCCTAACAGGACTACCTAAGAAAGACATCAATCGGTTGCAATTAGTGCAGAATGCAGCAGCCAGAATCTTAACTAGAAAAAGAAACTTTAAGCACATCTCGCCAATTTTAGCGTCATTACATTGATTAACCAAGTCATTCAGAATTGACTTTAAAATACTACTGATGATTTCTAAAGCTTTAAATAATCTGGTTCCTTCCTATATTTTGGAATGACTATTCCTCTACACCCCAAGTCGTAACGTTAGATCTTCGAATTCTAAGAGCCAAACTTACAAGAACTGGCAAAGTGGCCTTTTGCTGTTATGCACCCAAAACCTGGAAAACTTTACGAAAAGAAATTTGCCAGATTAATACTGTGAAAATAAAAAAAAAGTGCTAAAACTCTATTATATTAATATGGCCTTTTTGCAGCTACATTTTAGTTGTATTTCCTGATAGACTTTATGGGCATAGAATGGTCATATTCTTCAGGAATTTCCACAATTCTCTGCTGTTGTTTCCAGTTCTTCTGTGGTGGTGATCTGCTTCACCACCACCAGATCAAAGCACCATGCTGCGCCCCGTGTTCATGGATTGAAGGTTGTTGTCTCAGCTGCCCACAAGACCAACTTCATCAATTACTATAATGTGATGCCTGAAAACAAGGAGGACTGATTTAGGAACATTTATGTTAGGTAGAATGCCCAATGGCAGCTGGGTGGTCTTTTTGGCTTTGGAACCCCTGCTCATTTTATTATTTTTTTTTATCTCCAGCCTAAATGGAGTTTTTTTTTTTGTTTTGCTGTTTCTGTCCTCATAGCCATCTGACCTTTCATTTTGCATTTTTTATTTATTCTTTAATATCATTGCCTAATCTGTTTTGTTTTTCATTTCATATAACTTTCTTTTTGTCATCTTGTAAAGCACTTTGAGCTACATTGCCTGTATGAAAACATGCTATATGAATAAATATTTTTGCTGTAATAAAACAGTGTACTATGATTACAAAACTGTAGCTCTAGCTTTTTATTAATACTATTAGCTGCTCTAATTTATATTGCTGTGCTCCAATTAGACAAAACTCATACTGGAAGAAAAGGGTACTACAGTGGTTAAGACTTTGGCCGTCAATCCCTGAGATTGTGGGTTTCAAGTCCTGCTACAGACACGGTGTGACCCCAAGCAAATCACTTCACCAGCCCATCCTACAAATGGAAAAACAAAAGATATGTATCTGATTGTATCTCAGATGTTGTAAGCCGCCTTGGATAAAGGCATCAGTCTAATAATATGATAAAAACATGAAGTCCTGAAAGAGATCTCACAAAATATAACTTTCAAACCAAAATCTCAGTTTTGATTTTTTTTCCTCAGTTGTATGTCATGTCTCCTTTTTGTCATCTATGACAAAGTTGATTCTTAAATGAAATGTAAATGAGAATCTCTTTTAAGTCTCATGAGCCATCAAAGATCAACATTTGAGCAGTAAAAATTTCCTATGGGTTATTTTTTGTTCTTTGTGCATTATTCCATGAAAACCGTGGCTTAAATCAGTATAAAAATTCCTGCTAAACTTTAATGCACATTCACATTTTGTGGAGTAACGAAAATAAAAGTAATATAAAAAGAAAAATGTGATTTGGAACTGTTGATCACAGGTGGACATTGACATCTGCCACTGATAAATTCTGCCAGACACCTGCAATGTTGGAAGCAATGGGTGCAACCCTGTCAGTCACTCACACCAGGCCAATATGCAGTCATCAATTAACTGACCATTAAATCTTTGAAATGTTTCACAAAATCCAGAATACCAAAAGGAAGACTCACATACTCCTGAGAGAATACACAGGTAGTGCAAAGGTGAGGATTTGAATCAAGGACTCTGAATTACTGCTGACAGTAGCAGTGAACACTCATTAAACACCAGTTTCCCTGAAAAATCTTTCTTTAATGAATAAGCAACAAGAACACCACCTGAGGCAAATTATATTTTTTGATAAAGATGGTATTGAATTTAACACTGGAATTAAAGTAAGTCTATGAAAGGGAATATCTCTCTCACCTAAACTTTCTATTGATTTAGTTTTAATACTCTGTCACACACGTGCGCTTAGGAGGCAGTCAACAAGCCCGGAGTTGAGCGATATATTGTACAATGGGGGGTTGAATTGTGATACTGATATCTCTCTCTCTACCTTTACAGAACCAAACAGGATAAACAATAACACACAACCACCATCAACAATAACCATAGTTGAAAATGGGTCCACTTCCATCCAATATCGATGACATCACTTCTGGTCCCGCCATAATGACGTCACTTCTGTCCAGCCCTGATGATGTCATTTCCAGTCCCTCCTAACTTCCTGCCAGATCATTTCCGTCAGTCATTTTCTCTCTGTATAAAAACAAGCCTCACACCATTGTTGAGGTTGAATGTTTTGATGTTTTTTTTCAATTTGATTTGACCAAATATTGATTGAAGAGATTATAAAGGGCAAATCCCGAAAACCTTTTTAACGTGCTATTTGACGTTATTTATCACAATTGGCATAGTCGGCAGGATACGTGTTCCAGGATGTCAGAGGAACAGGACCTAAACACTGTTCTAAACACCATGATGGCAGAACTACAACAGGTCAAGATACAACTTGGTGATACGAAGACCCGATTAGCAGAATCGGAAGCTTGGGCAGCAACGGCAGTAAGAGCGGAGACTTTACAGTCTGTCCCACCTCAGTTAACCCATCTGACTGAGGGAGATGATGTAGAATCTTATTTTTTAATTTTTGAAAGAACTGCCAAACGCAACGCATGGCCGCCGGTGGAGTGGGCGTACATTCTGGCTCCCTATCTGAAGGGAGAAGCGCAGAGGGTTTATTATGACCTTACTGAGGAGCAGGTCACTAACTATGAAAAGAGGTATTTAAACACTACGGAGTATCAGTGGCACAGCAGGCGAGAGAATGGCGAGAATGGAGGTTTGATCCCGAGCAATCTATCCATACCCAAGTATATGAGGTATGGGGCAAAGTGGGATGCTGGCTATGGCCAAATGTAAATAGTGCCCAGCGTATGGCCGAATTACTTACAGTAGAGACCTTCATTAATGATCTCCTCGAACAACTCGCCCAGCAGGTCCACAAACAGGAGGTAACCTCCATGGATAACCTCATAGAGGTTGTGGAATGTCACTGGGCAGTCTGCAAATCGGACAGGTTAGAATGGTCCTCTCGCCAATCCTGACAGGTTTGTGTGCCTTATACTGAGCTCACCCACCCACCTTCTTCCGAAGTCTCAGCTCATAAAAAAGAAAAACCGAACTACTCTCCTCTCTGTTTCAAGTGTGGGGGGGTGAGCCATATGTTTACCGCTTTCCCAACTCTGGAGCCCATGGACTGCTCACTAGGAAAAGGTGAAATGTACTGTGCTGTAATCAACCCTTTATCTTTTTCATATACGGGGGTAGTAATTCTTGATGGATACGGAGTGATCGCGATGTTTGATTCCGGTAGCAACATCTCCATTGTTGCTCACTATTATGTTTTACTGCAACAGTGGGTAAATAGTAAGATCAGTCTGAAATGTATTCACGGGGAAACTCATTATTACAAAGCCGCCTCATGTGTCATATCAGTGGATAACGTTATGAACAGCACGGCAGTGGCTGTGATGTCTGATCCACCATATCCAGTGATACTAGGACGAGACTGGTCTAACAATAACTGCGGTAAAAATATTTCTACTCCTTTAATAATTGAGGGCTTGGTTATGGATGGGGAAGACGCTAATCCGACTGCCTCCACGCCGTGTATTAACTATTGTGGTACTGATATCTCTCTCTCTACCTTTACAGAACCAAAGAGGATAAACAATAACACACAACCACCATCAACAATAACCATAGTTGAAAATGGGTCCACTAAATCACGTCTGATTCCTGCAGATGACGTCACTTCTGGTTCACCCAAAGATGACGTCACTTCCGGCCAGTACTGATGACGTCAATTCTGGTCCCGCCATAATGACGTCACTTCCATCCAATATCGATGACATCACTTCTGGTCCTGGCATAATGACGTCACTTCCGTCCAGCCCTAATGATGTCATTTCCGGTCCCTCCTAACTTCCTGCCAGATCATTTCCGTCAGCCATTTTCTCTCTGTATAAAACAAGCCTCACACCATTGTTGAGGTGAAATGTTTTGATGTTTTTTCAACTTGATTTGACCAAATATTGATTGAAGAGATTATACTTTATTTATTATTTGACGTTATTTATCACAACTCTTATGAATCTCGTCCTGACACTTGACACCATCTCCAAATAGATATGTTTTACCTTTCTGCCTGTCCAAACCTCACAAATGAATCCTATGTTACTATCAACATGATACTCAAAATGAGGGCAAACATACTTGTATCAAACTGTGACCACTGAGGATGCACCAGAACAAACCCCACACTCAGAATAACCCACAGATCATGACCAACTGCTGGACACAAGAAAAAACATCTGCACTGCACTCCACTCCTGCACTGTCCTTCCCAGAACCTTAAACCGGGGTTCCTTTTATGACATGTATCTGGAAACTTGTAACACTTCATTACACACTTTTTATTTAATGATGGAGTTTTGTTTCTGTTGTAGCTATGACCATAAACAAAACTGCGAATAAGAATTTCATTTTACATTTAACAAAATGTCACTAAAACATTAATTCATCTGATAATGTAACTGGTTTACTTTGATCAAGCTCATGAAGATGCCAACCAATCCAATATATCCATTTACGAAGTCAACTTCTTTTCATTAAGTATCACATGAAGACAGGGACTATCCTGCAACACAGCGACCAACAACGAATGGGACGTCAGTCACCTGTCAGACACACACACAAAAACACACCTAAACAGGATCATTTGGAGTTAACAATTAACCTAACAAACACATATTTAGGATGTAGAATGTAATCAAAGTATCTTGAGAAATACTATACTGAAGATTTCACAATCTCCACACAGTTGGCAACTGGGCATTAAATTGCCTAGAGATGTTATGAATGGAAATCGAAAATGGCCAAGCCATTCATTTTACAAACCTTCTTTTCCTATAGCAGTCTTACAAGGCAACTGAACCTACTAATATAGCAACGATTGTAAGGTGGAAATAATTCTTGATGAGATGTCACTCATCCACTCACTCCTCACTCCCCACACCACTGCTATCCTCGTTCATAGCCTTGTCACTTCTCGTCTGGATTATTGCAATTCACTTTTCTTTGGTCTTCCTCGCAAATCTCTTTATAAGCTTCAACTGCTCCAGAATTTAGCTGCCACATTATTACTAGAACCCTCTCTATTCATCATATCTCTCCCATTTTGCTGCAGCTTCATTGGCTTCCAGTTCAGTTCCTAATTCAATTCAAAATTCTCTTACTAACTTTTAAGGCTATCCACACCCTTGCTCCTCCATATCTGTCCAACCTCCTCCATGATGCCATTCCCTCCCATACCCTTAGATCCTCTTCCTCCATCCACTTGACTGTCCCCTTCATCCATCTTACCACTATGGGGAGCAGAGCATTCAGTTGCTCTGCTCCCCAGCTTTGGAACTCACTACCACCTGAGCTTAGAAATATTGAATCATTTTCATATTTCAAATCTAAACTTAAAACTCATTTGTTTAAGACTGCTTTTTCTCTTTGATTATAATTGCTCTGTCTGATTTTAACATTTATATTTTACTTTTGTTTATAATCTGTGTTTTGTCTATTGTTCGATGTCTTCAAGTGTTTAAAAAGGTGCCCACAAATAAATAAAATGTATTATTATTATTATTATTTATCTGTGGTTAAACTGCTGCTGACATCAAGATCCACTCATAATGGGTGAAATTAATGATATGTGCATTTTTGGTAGTAACCAGATTAAACGTGTGGACACATAGGACAGATAAATTTCACAGGGCATTGAATCAAAGCTGTGAGCCTAGAGGTACAGTATGTTATCTTGGAATCCCATAAAAGTAAACTGTTAAATTGAATAAATAAAGACATGTACAGTAAATGATGAATTACCCCATTCATTACAAACTGTTTTCAGAAAGTCTCCAAAACCTTTGAAACAGAGAGTTTAGTTACAGTTAGTCGGTACATGATTGTACCCAGCTAAACATCACAGCCAGTGATCCACAGGTCTGAAGATGGCTGATGAGACCCAATCTAGGTCATCAGATCTTGTTGGAGGTCAGGTAAATATTTCTGATAGAACCTGTGGTGATATGGGTCATGGCATTCTCAGTTTGTTCATTCGTCGTATGCTGTTTAGGTTTGCAACATTCAGCTTCAGAGTGCAGTGAGATGCATCAGAATAGACAGAATACATCAACTGAACTCATGCCATTATAATTTAACTATTGTAACCAGAGAATCTATTCAAGAGTATGCTAAAAGATCTCTTTAAAAAAACAAACAAAAAAATGAATATGTGACAATTTGCAATAAACTATAATAGTTGCTGATAAAGGTCTATTTTGTCTTTTAACAGCTTTGACTCACAAATTATCAAATTATGGAAAACAAATTTTAAAAGTAGGTTCAAGGCTCATATTTTATTTCCTGCTCCTGAAAAAGTATGATCTGTAAATCTCTTAAGGGATATAATATATGGCTGATTTCAGGTTTGTTATTAGTGTGCCATGTTACTGATATAGAGGCAAAGCTGTCTGTGTACATAGCCAGCATCAATCCAATGAGGGAAGAGGAGAACACGCAAGATGGCACGCTGTGGATGGAGCACAGGGCTGAAGAGTACAGCACAAGTTAGATTGCTGCAGTCTGGCATTATATCCAGTGTTGGTGTCTACAGTGTGCCCCCAGTGGGGTTTGTTCTGGTTCCTTACAACCTTACAAAGAAAAAAAGTGGGTTCAGATTATATAATGGTTTGACAGAAGTTTATTCCTTTATGGGTCATACATAAAGTGCACTATGGCAACTAAAAATAAGAATTTAACTCTAAGTGAAGAATATTAATTACACTTGACAATATTGCTGATATTACTCCCTCTTCTTATCTTTACAGTTATTCTGATAACATCTGTGGCATCTACAGATGTAGATTTGACTTCTGGCCTAGTTATTATCTACATGAAGTTTGCAGGTTCTCTCACTGTACAGATGGTGTTGTCTGAGTACTCTGACTTCATCCTACATCCAAACAACACAAAAATCAGATTAGCTGGTGCCTAAATTGGCCATATATGACAGAGTGGGTGTGTGCATGAGTGTGCCCAGTGATCACAGCCGGGCAATCAATTAAGAGATGTAGATGTATTGTCTAGGGTGGCATTATTTGAGGGGTGCCATTTATGAACGTTAAGAGGAGCATGCTCCAAACACTGAGGAGGATGTCTTCCTAAAGTCAAATAATACCAACTATTCATTATGGATAATGAGGGACAAAGAACGTCCTCCCCACCTATGACTCCAAATGGGGTTTGACTAACACTGCCCACGATGGACTATCTTCTTATTTTTTACTCTGCACTTTAGCCACAATATATCATTTTATATACATTTAAACAAAAGAATTAACTTGTGAAACAAGTGAGCTCTTCAGATTGCAGACTCCTCAAAAACTGAGAATACTATGCCCCTTTGGATGAATCAATGCTCATTTAACTAATGAACTCCCTGGAGCTTTGTCTGTGAAACTTATAATAATATTCTAAATTTTCCACTCTCTCAAACTTATGCAGTTTTTTAATGTCTGGAAAACATTTGGGATTAAATCACTTAGAGATCTGTACATAGACAATGTCTTTTCATACTACGAACAATTACATTCCAAATTTAACTTTCCAGCAACACATTTCTTTCACTATCTTCAAATTAGAAACTTTGTTAAATAGAACCTGCCCAATTTATCTCACCTCCCAGCTCCCTCTATGGTGGAAAAAATATTGATCAGTCATGAGGACTCAGACAACATTTCTGCAATATATAATACCATTTTACAGTCCCTCCTTTTCAAACATCTCCCTCAACATATCAGAAAAGGAGTGTAAGGTAGCAATGCAGAGAATTCACTCACGCTCCATATGCACAAAGCATACAATTATTCAACTCAAAATTATTATCGAGCACATCTGCCTGCAATCGAGCTCCAGCCTCACTGGGTCACATGTTTTGGGCCTGCACCAAATTAACATCATTCTGGGCCAAAATCTTTAAATACTTACCAGACAGCCTTGGAGTCACAATCCCTCCTAATCCACTAACAGCTGTGTTTGGTGTTCTTCCAGATGGGCTTAAAGTAGAGAAGGACAAACAAACTGTGATTGCCTTCACTACACTATTGGCACGCAGACTTATTTTGCTAAACTGGAAGAATCCTAACTCTCCTCTGTTAAGTCAGTGGGTAACTGATGTTTTATATTATTTAAAATTGGAAAAAAACAAATTCTCACCTAGAGGATCTGTGCAGAACATTTTCAAAACCTGGCAGGATCTAATCAATAAAATTTTAGAATAAGCTTTTAAAGCACCGAGGAAGCAGATTCTCTCCCTTTTTCCATTTATCTTTATTCACTTATTAATTCATCCATTTACTTATTTTTACTAGCCTTATGTTTTAGTCTGCTGGCCCAGCTCTCTTTGTCAGGGGTGGGGATTGATTTGTTTTCAATCCTATTTTTGTAAAAATTGATCTATTTGTATGGAATGTTGTAAGATTTTAATAAAATCAATAAAATAAAATAAAAAATAATATTCTAAAGAGTTAATCAGCCATATTTCTTACTTTGATTTTAATAAACTGGTTTTTCTACTTTTTAATATGTGACTCAGTTTTGACCTTTTATCATTTACGTTATCAGTATAGTCAGACTAATCTGTTGTAGCAGACACCATCAATTAGGCCATGAAAATGAGGAAAGATTCTTGTTTCTGTGCAGCATTTTTCCAATGGAGGAATCAATGAAAGGATTGCATTCAACGACAATTTTCTACATTGGAGAAGAGACCGTTCTGTTTTAGCTCACCAAAGCAGTGAATGTTAGTTTCCAGAATATTAATTTGAAAACATAAAGGGGAAATAAACACTGTTAAACCATATTAGCCCTTTGAAAAAAATAACAGACTGTCTGAAAATCCAATGTAACAAAGAAGAATCAGGAAAGAATGCAATATGGTGTTACTGACCCACAGAAGGATATGTGTGAAAGCTGAAAACATCACTGCTTAAATATTATAAAACAGCATAATTATGTGTATCGATGTAACACCAACACAAACTCCTAGCAACTATGTTGCCTGGCAATAAAGTTAAGGTTCAAGTTTATCACCAAAACTGCTAAATCCAGTGACTAACTGTGAGGGAGCAGCTATCAGAGCAGAATCAGATGTAAGGCAGGAACCAACCCTGGACAGAGTGGCACTCCATCACAGGGCATATAGCCACACTGAGAAAGTTGGTATCTCCAATTAAGTCAACATACCTGTAGAGCAGGGGTCCTCAATCATGGTCCCGGAGAGCCACAGTGGCTGCAGGTTTTTGCTCCAACCCAATTGCTTAATAAGAAGCCCTTATTGCTCAAGTGGCACTTCTGCTTCACTTTAGTGGTCTCACTCGTGACCCTTATTGCTTAGGTTAGTCTTAAACAGCTGTATTCTGGATTTTTAATGGTTCCTAATTAGCAATAACATGCAAATGACAAAAGAGACCAGCATTTCTCCTTTTACCTTGCTACCATTTACACCTGTGTATTTATCATGCACTATTAGTTTTAATTAAATACTTTAATTGACAGTGAAGAGAAAAAAGTGAAGGACTGAGAATTAGTCCTCCATTTTAGCCTTCAAATCATTTGGGTGATATCCTTAGAAGGGGGAAGAAAATCACGGATATGAGAATAACCTGACATAGCAGAGTTAAAGCACCAACAAGCCATGAAATTCAATTATTGGCAAGAATTGCTTTCTAATTAAGCTAGATAGATAGATAGATAGATAGATAGATAGATAGATAGATAGATAGATAGATAGATAGATAGATAGATAGATACTTTATTAATCCCAAGGGGAACCTGCAGCCACTGCGGTCTTCCGGGACTGTGATTGAGGACCCCTGCTGTAGAGCAAACTAACAAAAGGCTGGGCAGTGTTTGGAATGGATAACTGAAATCCAAATGAAGAGAAGGGTTCAAAAATGCTGGTGGGTGATGGCCATGTTTTACTGAAACACTTGGTACGAGAAAAGAAGTCTTGTAAAGCTGAAGGGTATCTGAACATCACGACAGATCACAGCAGTAATCTGTGAGTGGGCTTCTTTAAAATGGTTAGTGCTCGACACCATTAGGCTGCCAGGCACTGTATGACCTCAGAGGCACCTACAGTTTGTCACAGGGATGTTGTCCCAGTCCATGTTATCTCTAGTGTGTTCCTTCATTACTTCTCTTCTCTTTACAAAGCATTCTGTTCAATTCAACAAACACTAAACTAAGGGATCTGGAAGACAGTGGAACACCTAATTATTATTAGTATTCTTTTTTAATTTGAGGTCATGTCCCTGGAACCAAGGCTGAGTCCTGGAGTTGTCCCAGGGCCATCACCTCAAATTAAAAAAAAGAAGTCCTCCACTGTCTGCCACATCCCTTACTTTAGTGTTTGTTGAATGTGACAGAATGCTCTTTAAAGAGAAGAGCAGTAATGAAGGGACACGTCAGAGATGACATGGGCTGGGACAACATCCCTGTGGCAAATTAAAGGTGCCTCTGAGGTCATACAGTGCCTGGCCAAGTTAGGTTCACATAACAAAGGAGTCTCTCTGTGTAGAAAAAAGCTCAGAAAACACAATCTGGCAACAGGCATGTTTCTTTGTTTATTTATTTATTTTATATATAGATTATGTGGCTATAGAACATGAAAGAAACCATATACTGTGAAAACATGCTGGTTGAATTAAAGAGTTGCATTTAATTAATCTGAGCTCCATCAATTCACCCATCTATTGTCCAAAGGCATACTTTGTAAAACCATTATTATTCTGCAGGACAAAATAAATGCACAGTATGAAAAAATGTTTAGTCAACGGTCAAATGTGCACAAAGTTTGAAAATCACGCTTAGAAAGTCTGTAAGTCGCACTTCAAGCGCGATCATCGATTCTGGATGCCCTCGTCATGTCGAAAGTGCCGGTGGAAAGCAGCATGCGGGAAGCGGAGGCGAAGGCGAAGGTGAGGGGGTGTAATGGGAAGGCGGGATTGAGGAGGGGGCGTATACGTGCACTATAAATAAATGCGTGCAATGGAGCGATTCTAGAACGCAAAGCCCAGGCTGTTTGCACACTAAACCGGCTAACGCATTTAGTCAAAGTCTCCTCGAACTCTACAGCATCATGCAGTGCCACAAAGCAACAGCTGAAGTGAACGGGCTGTGCAATATGAAGAAGGTGGCGGATCTGTGCAGTGTCAACGGCTTCAGCGAGGCGGCGCTCGACAAGAAAAAGCACAACAAACCCGACGAGGTGGCCCTGTCTGCGATGGAGGAGGCCTACAGCACCATCTTGAGGGGACTGGGCGAGAATACAGAGCGCCAGGGGCTCAAGAGCACCCCCGGCAGAGCAGCCCGGGCTATGCAATTCTTCACAAAGGGCTACCGCGAAACCGTCCAGGGTGAGCCGATCTTAGCGATGACAAGACCGCGGAAGTCGCTCTGTGCCTCGGGGTGCGAACGCGGCTTCTGGTTAAAGGGTTCAATTGAGAAAACTAATAAAAGCGCTGCATGCGGACTAGCAGTAAATATTTGTGTTACTCATCAGAAAACCACATTGTGCAATCGATTAGTTACGAGCTGTCAACGTGGTTGAAATATTTTATTTATTTTTGTATTCCGTAATTTAATAATACTACAAAAGTCACTGATTGGCCACATGCAGTCGAACTGCTGAAACAGTTTTGGATGCTATACATATGCATTTTTTATTTGCAAATTATATTTTTAGTCAAAATATATAAAGACATATGCGCACGTGTGCCCAGCGACGCACTGCCTCCCGATCCAGAAATGGCCAGGGACACAGCGGGTTAGAAAACGGATGGATTGGTTTATTGGCATCTGGTCCTGCATTTTGACTTTGCCAGTTATGCTATGCCATATAAAAGTGTGTGAGACCTTTGACGTGACGTGTCGACCACAGCTATGCCGCGATGTCTCCTGTTACGGGGTTGGCATTGTGCTCTCCAAGCCGTTGCACAAGTGTATTATGAAATGGGTCTTTTAACAGAAAGTTGCTGAGCTTTCTAATGAAGTAGCTGGTTATAACATGGTTTGTTTACTGATGATAACGAAATGAAATCGTATAATCAGGCCTTTGAGGACATGTTGTGAAAGTAGGTTAGTTCTGTAGTGTTTTCATTCTTTTTGTCTTTAAACGCTGACACTTTTATACATGTGCTGCATCGTATTCAAAACTAATTAATCAGAGTCAGAATGACCATTAGAGTCGTAAAAACAAGTTTTAACAGTTATCATGCTGTATATGCTTTATTTGTCCAGCCATTCGTTTCGCCTATAGAGTGAACTCTTTGTATGCCCCTAGCACATATTTGCTATGCAATGTGCTTCTGCTTATTGCCTGCTGGGAAATTTTCCTCAGTAGTTTTAAGAAAAGCTAGAATGCAAAGTGTCAACAACAGCTGATAGTATATTATGTTAAGTGAAGATATATTCTCAAACACAACAGCCATAAATCATTGATTGCAGTTCCAAGTTTTTCATTAGGTAGGTAGGTTGTTAGGTATACTAAATCTTGTGAGCTACTGAAATTTTCAGAGGATGTTCATTACAATAGAATTCTTGGGAGTATCTGAGTTTCTTCTGAACTCCACAATGGAAATGAACTTTCTTTTCACCTAAATCCTTTTATGCAGGTTGAAATAGCTCCTTGAATGTATTGGACTCCCACGTCAAGTTAGTTTGATTGGCGACTCCGACTTGGCCAGTTGTTGGCGAGTGTGCCTGAGTGAACGTGTTTGTCCTGTGAAAGACTGGTGCCCTGTTAAGGAACTCTTGCTGCTTTGCACCCAAAAACATTTACAGGAAAAAACACAGTTTCAAAAATCAACAAATTAAGTGACCACTGAGTCAACTGTGCATTCAAAATGACAGCTATTCTCTTATTAAGCTTGTACTGTTTGTCTTTTGCAGATGTCCTCAATGACGCTGTCTTTGATGAAGACCATGATGAAATGGTGATTGTGAAAGACATTGAAATGTTTTCCCTCTGTGAACATCACTTGGTTCCTTTCTTTGGCAAGGTACTTTGTTTCAAGTTTAAACTTTTCAGTTCCAAAGGATGCTCAGGACCATGGAGAGTGGAGTTTAAAGATTGTGTGGCTGCAGGATAAACCTCAAAAATGGCCATTAAACCAGTGTTGATGTCAACTGAAATAGTATTTTTGAAAATACAAAGAGAACTTATTATTTTACTAACTTTGTTTTAATACTGTATTCAAATTTGTCCATGTGAGGAAACTCTAAAATTATTTTATTAAGCCTGTACCTGCAAGAAATAGATTGAGCACAACCTGAGTTTTGTGAAATGAAAAATACATTTCAGAGTAAGAGGTGTTATGTGGAATCTGTATGAAGGACCTTTGCTATAACTGTTGTTGATTAAAACATTTTACAATTAATTTTCTTTTTAATGCTGTACCTGGGATGTTCAGTAATGGCTGCAACCCAAATGAAAGAATTGTTGAATGCTAGTATTATATGAGTAGGAATAGTTAAAGTAAAATATAGGAAACACATGGAATTTATTTTCATTTATAAATTTAGTGTGTAATGTGATAGTGGGCAATGAGATATTTAAGTACATTTTTGGTAGTTGATGTGGTAGTTGGGAAAAACGCAATGGAAGAAAAAAGTTAACCCTGATTACAAAAATGAATAAACGACTGTCATGGATTAATAAATACTAGGCTGAGCCGCCTTTTAAGGTGACCGACTTTTAAGTTGACCACTTCTTAAGGCAATTCAATATGTTGATCAATTTGATATTTTATACAAACTCATTAATTTGGTTATATTGCATTTGAGCGGTATTACTTTAATACTCGTAGTTTCTGTTATTTTTGTGATGAAATTTAAGCTTTTTTTCTATATTGAGGTCGCCCTTTTGAACCCCCCTGATATTTACTACGCGGTGAGGTATTTGTACTCCATCAACATTAATTACTTCCAGAGACATCATTTTGTCTAAAAATTATGCACACAAAAGCAAGGGAACGATGGGAGTACCAGAACTCTGCTCACATCATGTCGCTTCGTACGGCAAGCTGCAAGTAGTAAGTCTGTGATAAGCGGAATACCGCTACGCTTTCCACTCACGGGACGGAAGGACAATGCCGACCACTTTTATATAGTAAGAAAGAAGAAGAAGATATCGCACAGTCTGGAGTAGAAAATCATCTTTTACCTGAAAAAAAAAAAAAAAACTACAAATCCCATCATGCATTGCAAAATGGACGGGCGTGTGTGAAACTTCGGCGCCTGCGTAGCACTCACGGGACGGAAGGACAATCCCGACCACTTTTATATAGAAGGATATTAAGATAAAGAAATATATTCTTCTTGTTTTGGCTGCTCCTGTTAGGGGTTGCCACAGCGGATCATCTTCTTCCATATCTTTCTGTCCTCTGCCTCTTGTTCTGTTACACCCGTCACCTGCATGTCCTCTCTCACCACATCCATAAACCTTCACTTAGGCCTTCCTCTTTTCCTCCTCCCTGGCAGCTCTATCCTTAGCATCCTTCTCCCAATATACCCAGCATCTCTCCTCTGCACATGTCCAAACCAATGCAATCTCGCCTCTCTGACGTTGTCTCCCAACTCCCAGATAAATGGGGAGGGTTATGTCAGGAAGAGCATCCAGTATAAAATTTTGCCAAATCAATATGCGGACAACAATACAAATTTCCATACCGGGTCGGTCGAGCCCTGGGTTAACAATGAGTGCCACCAGTACTGTTAGCCAACAGGTTGCTGGCAGAACTTGGGCTACTGTTGGCCAAAAAAAACCCCAAAAAGAAATATATTAATAGTGACAATTTCAACCTCATATGGAAAATATAAGTTAAACTATTTATATTTTACTGATTTTATGCTTTGTCTTACAATTTGTAAATAATGAGAGAAGTCAAGTAAAATTACAGGTACACATTTTACTGGTTAAACTGAACAGAATACAATATACAAGTTTTCGAAGCTGCTAAAGCCCCTTCTTCACACAAGATTATAACCTGCCTGAAGACGAGGCCGGAGCTGCCCCGAAAGCTTGCATATTGTAATCTGTTCAGCTAGCCAAAAAAGGTTTCATTTTGCTTGACTTCTAATTGCATTCATAATGGCTACCATGGTACAACATCCTACTACTATGATATGTAAATAATATTTTTTTTTGCATTTTATTGATTTTATTAAAATCAAATAACTTTCCATACAAACAAGTTAAGTTTTCCAAAACTAGGTTTGAAACAACAAATACACAGATTATTAAGACATGCCAGTACATCTTATTTAAATGGGATCAGCAAAATAAAAAAGAAAGGAATTCAGTATGAAGTAATTTTTCATGATTTTTATTACATTCAATAATTTTTTATTATAGCTTTTGAAATTGCAACCCTCAATTGGACGACTCATGTTTGACTATGTATTTTTTACAATTAGAGACCTTAACAGGTCAGTTTGATCAACTTAGCGAAACCAGTGACCCTAATTCTTAGACCTTGATTGTTAGGCATATGTTAAATCATTTTACTTTGTTTTATTCCTTTAAGAAGTCAAGGAAAATGACATATTTTATTGGCTAACTAAAAAGATTACAATACGCCAGCTTTCGAGGCAGGTGTCACCTTTTACTTACATCTGCCTGCCATGAAGCTGTGTGGATGCTAGGCACATGATACAGGCGCCATGTGACCTGTCAGAAGATGACAAGTTGACCAGACACATTGAGAAAGCTTCCAAACTTTAACTTATGGCAGACTCAGAAAAGACTTGTACTCAAAGAAAATTAAATTGAATTTGGGAAGTAAAAATATACTTAAGACTAGTGAAAACATCCAGGTTATGTGCATTAGTGTTGTTAAATTGACCCTAGTGTGTGTTTGTGTGTGGGTGTTCTATTGTTCCTGCCTTGCACCCAATGGCTTGATGGGATAGGCTCCAGCTTCCCGCCACAACCCTGCTCTGGATAAGCAGGTTTAGAAAATAGATGGACTGATTGTTAATCACCCTTTTGGCTTTTGTAGGAATTTGTGCACTCCTGTTTAATAATAAACCATTGCTTTGACGAGGATGAACCTTTAGCTTAACCAATAAATGAAATATGTAGTTCATCTGTAGTCTTAAAATTTGCTTAGTCATCAAGCTGGGGAACATTTCATAAATTGAGACTATTTTGTGAACTTGAGGTTTTCAGAAGCAACAAAATAGATAATTAATCTCACCCCAATACAAGCATCTTCTAAAACTGTCCAGTTCTCCTACAAATATTTTTTCCTCTATCTTTATATACTTTTAGGTCCATATAGGATATCTGCCAAACCAGAAGATTGTTGGGTTAAGCAAACTGGCAAGGTGAGAGCTAAATTAGATTTTATAGTTGATTTTTTTTATAATTAATTCTTTGACTAAATTATCAAACAGGGAAGAATACTGAGAGACAGAAATGATTTCTCACTGACAATTAGAATGTGACTGCTCCAGGAATGTTACCAATGACTCCAATACTGACTTTGTACAAAAGTAAAAGCCTAGCTGCAGAGTTTACTAAGCCTTTCACCATCCATGTTCCTCTTAACTGGTTAGTCTTAGTAAAGGCACCAAGAAACTCTGCGTTTTATTTATAGAGAGATACCAACTCTGTACAGTAAATATCATTTTTAACACCAGTGTGTAGGATTTAGATGTGAATGCGAAAAGTAATCCATAGCAGGGTTAGGTTGTGCATCTGCCGAATCAGGCTGACATTTTTCCCGTCATGTCTTGTGTAATATTTTGCTGCTGATTTAAAGTAGAGATGCCTAATGTGGGACCACAAAAGAGTTGTTATAACTGGGATCACCGCAGTGAATTGGGTAAATAAACATGCTGATTAGAACGGGAGTAGTAGACTTCATAGCAGTCGAAGACAAGGCATGACTTTTTAGACATGGGTGGCTGCGTTCTTCTGTTATTTCAGTCTCTCAGCAAAGCATTCTGAGAACCATTCTTGTTTCTTTATTGATCTGTACAAGGCACGGCACTAAAATAATATGGATTGTCATTCAGATTTGTATAAAAATAACTGCTGTATGTTTGGCTCTATCAGATGTTCGAGCCATTCTCTAAAAGCCTAAAGGTTAATTACACCAGGAGAGAGAATGTCGATCACCATAATGATAGCAGGCCGCCTAAACCTTTGGAAGGGTGCCTAGTGTGGTGCTGAGTGTGCAGAATACAGAGTTTAAATCAACAGTAAGCTACAGACATGAACATTGCACTACTTATGTGATTGGTCTTAAATATCAAAATCAGCGTTTATTTTCATTTTTGCACTTAAGCAATTATTACTGTAGTCTGATGTAGAAGTAAGTATTAAATTGTCTGTTTAATACGAAATAAACAATTTTCATTATTCTTAGCAGATCATAATAGCCTTGTGTGAATGTTTATACCCTATAAAGCATTCTGGAGTTTCCTTACTTAGTGGCTTACTTTCAATTGCATGTAACACAGCATATGTTTCTGAAACTAAAAGCATTGTACAGTATTGTCATATATCAAAAACAGTAACAGGTGAGACTATATATATATATATATGTATAAATAAAGCATATTAAACAAAGGGCGGCACGGTGGCGCAGTGGTAGCGCTGCTGCCTCGCAGTTAGGAGACCTGGGTTTGCTTCCTGGGTCCTCCTGTGTGGAGTTTGCATGTTCTCCCCGTGTCTGCATGGGTTTCCTCCCACAGTCCAAAGACATGCAGGTTAGGTGGACTGGCGATTCTAAATTGGCCTTGGTGTTTGTGAGTGTTCTGTGGTGGGTTGGCACCCTGCCCAGGATTGGTTCCTGCCTTGTTGGCTGGGATTGGCTCCAGCAGACCCCTGTGTTTGGATTCAGCAGGTTGGAAAATGGATGAATGGATATTAAACAAAGCTAATAAATTGTTTAATAGAATTTCATTATCTTTCACAGGGTTGTAGAAATCTACAGCAGAAGACTACAAGGTACTTATAAATTTTAAGAATGCAACTAAAATTCTTGCTTTTCAATTTAAAGTACTGCCTTATAGTTAACATGTTTGTTTGGACTGAGTATTGTAATTCATGAATAACTAGTCAGAATTCAATTTTCCTTTCAAGTTTATGTTATAAATACTCCAGGGATACTTCTGAGAAAATAAGCAATTGTTAGAATAGCCTAAGCAGAGTTAGTGAATGTCAGTGCTTTAGTATCAGATTTACTAAACCTTCAATAAGGCTTTTTTTTTTTTGTAGATCAGGCTCATACGCACTCATAATTCAACTTGGACCCACCAGTTAACATAATACACACATCTTTGAGACAAGGGAGAGTAAACTGGAAACCCTAGACAAAAGACCATGCCAGAACTGAAAGAAGAAAATAGTACTTTTTGAAACTGAGCGCTGCTAATAGGCACATTATAAACTGCTCAAAAAAATTAAAGGAACACTTTGAAAACACATCAGATCTCAATGGGAAGAAGAAATCCTCCTGGATATCTATACTGATATAGACTGGGTAATGTGTTAGGAACGAAAGGATGCCACATTGTTTAATGGAAATGAAAATGATCAACCTACAGAGCCCTGAATTCAAAGACGCCCCAAAAATCAGAGTGAAAAAATTATGTGGCAGGCTAGTCCATTTTGCCAAAATTTAATTGCAGCAACTCAAAATTGTACGCAGCACTTTGTATGGCCCCTGTGTTCTTGTATACATGCCTGACAACATCGGTGCATGCTTCTAATGAGATGACAGATGGTGTTGTGGGGGATCTCCTCCCAGATCTGGACCAGGGCATCACTGAGCTCCTGGACAGTCTGAGGTGCAACCTGGTGGCATTGGATGGACCAAAACATAATGTCCCAGAGGTGTTCTATTGGATTTAGGTAAGGAAAGTGTGGTGGCCAGTCAATGGTATCAATTCCTTCATCCTCCAGGAACTGCCTGCATACTCTCACCACATGAGGCCAGGAATTGTCGCGCACCAGGAGCCACTGTACCAGCATAGGGTCTGACAATGGGTCCAAGGATTTCATCCTGATACCTAATGGCAGCCAAGGTGCCTTTGTCAAGCCTGTAGCCTGTAGTGTGACCCTCCATGGATATGCCTCCCCAGACAATCATTAACCCACCACCAAAATGCTCATGCTGAATGATGTTACAGGCAGCATAATGTTCTCCATGGCTTCTCCAGACCCTTTCACTTCTGTCACGTGCTCAGGGTGAACCTGCTCTCATCTGTAAAAAGCACAGGGCACCAGTGGTGCATCTGCCAATTCTGGTATTCTATGGCGAATGCCAATCGAGCTGAATGCTGCTGGGCAGTGAGCTCAGGGCCCATTAGAGGACATGGGGCCCTTGGGTCACCCTCATGAAGTCTTTCTGGTAGTTTGGTCAGAGACATTCACACCAGTGGCCTGCTGGAGGTCATTTTGTAGGGCTCTGGCAGTGCTCATCCTGTTCCTCCTTGCCCAAAGGAGCAGATACTGGTCCTGCTGATGGGTTATGGACCTTCTATGGCTCTCTCCAGCTCTCCTAGAGTAACTGCTTGTCTCCTAGAATCTCCTCCATGCCCTTGAGACTGTGCAGGGAGACACAGCAAACCTTCTGGCAATGACACGTATTGATGTGCCATCCTGGAGAAGTTGGACTACCTGTGCAACCTCTGTAGGGTCCAGGTATCGCCTCATGCTACCAGTAGTGACACTGACTGTAGCCAAATGCAAAACTAGTGAAGAAACAGTCAGAAAAGATGAGGAGGGAAAAATGTCAGTGGCCTCCACCTGTTAAACCATTCCTGTTTTGGGGGTCATCTCATTGTTGGCCCTCTAGTGCATCTGTTGTTAATTTCATTAACACCACAGCAGCTGAAACTGATTAACAACCCCCTCTGCTACTTAACTGACCAGATTAATATCCCATAAGTTTCATTGACTTTATGCTATACTCTGATTAAAAAGTGTTCCTTTAATTCTTTTGAGCAGTATAGTTACAGAGCTGTAGTACAGTTTTTTAAATTTCTGTTTTGCAAATGTAGTAAAGGCAGTTCAGGTAACCTGCTGAGGGTCACACAGTGAGTCAGAAGCAAAGAGTGAGCTGACAGTCATGGAGTTTAAAGTCCAGGGCCTTAGCTACTGACCGCACTGTCTGGCTACTAATACAAGTATTTTTACATGATGTCTAAATATTCCCTCCCTGTTGGCCTACTTTGTTACTGCTGACTGTTAACTTGGCCAACACAATAAAAACAAGTTTTATCAAGGACATAAATACCAACAGACATAGTAAAATACATTTTACATCTTTGGTGTAGTGAAAAACACTTGATTTGTAGGTTTACTTTACATTGTTAGGTTTATTTATTTATCTATTTTTAATTAAGTGCTTTAAGTATAAGTGTGAATTTTAATGTTCTCTGTACCTTCTATTGAAATATAAGGAAAAATATACTATCCAATTTTCTTTTCAGAAAACTGATTGGACACTATTCTTTTTTATTTACATCTTTAAAACATATTGTCTTTTCAGTTTGTCAATCTGTGTATATTTTTTGATTTATTGCAGTCCAGGAAAGACTAACAAAGCAGATTGCTATAGCAATCGTAGAAGCTCTGAAGCCAGCTGGAGTGGCAGTAATAGTTGAAGCAGAGTGAGTATTTACTTTTATATTTCTTCCAAACCTGTTTGCTCTAACAGCTGACACATTTGACTTCAGTTGCAAACAAAATATAGGCATACGATTTTCATCCACTAAAAGAAAAGCACATTGCTTCAAATCTTTTCATTTTTTTTACACTAGATCTTCTTCTCTTAAAATGCTGTTATTGCCAGAACAGTGATAGTACTTTACAAAACAAAAAAGAAGACTGTCTATACTGAAAGTATAGTACAATAGCCTACTTTCATAAATTCAATCTTTATATCTTCACTCTCCCTGCATTATGCGCACTTATGAAACATGTCCTTTAAGTCAATATCAGAAATTTTAAACCTTTAAGTAACCTGGGAATTTTTTTTAAAACTATACATTTATATACTATAGAATATTTACTTTTATAATTTGTTCATGTGGATCCTCCAAATTTTTCCCACATCCGAAAGACTGAAGTCGATGGGAAAGTCTAAAATTGCCTACTATTATTGAATAGTTTGCGTTCTTCTAGGGCCCACTTCTGTTTAGAAGGAGAGTGACTGCTCCTAAATAGTTGTAGTTATATTTGTCAAACACACAGGTATGAACCTCTTAAGTGAAATAATTTTGACATTGATGTATGATTTCTATAATGTCTGTCAGGATTTGTTTAAATTCCAAAAATACAGCTTACTTGTGTAAATTAAGCTGTATTACGAGCTTAGACTAAATAATGAAAATGTGCAGTATGAATAGTGCTTCTATTAACTTTGTGAGTACTGATTAATAATTACAAATTTACAATCTGAATGTCAAATGTTGGCAGTTGAGTGACGGATGTTATAGACATATTTATCAATCTGTTGGGTTCCTTTAATTAACCACCACATTAAAATGTAAAATTATAATTAAGATGCCTTTGAGATTTGAGTCAGAAACTCAGCCATGTTGCTCTTCATATATTTTCTATTTGGGCCTGTTGCATCATCTGTTTACTCAAACCAATCTGGGAAATGCCTGGTATATGACAGAATAAATGCGTCCTATGGTCAGACTTGTTTAATGCTTTTGTTCATTTGCCGAAAGAGAAAGTATTATTAAAATATTGTGATTTTTTTAGGCACATGTGCATGGTGATGAGGGGAGTTCAAAAAAAGAATAGTCGGACCATTACCAGTGCCATGCTGGGAGTGTTCAGAGAAGATCCCAAAACCCGTGAAGAATTCCTCTCATTGATAAAGAGTTAATTTCTTATAGTAATCTCATCAAGGTACATAAAGCTCTCTGATATTTGAGGAACGGCTTGGTCTAAAGGACACTTTTTTAAGGTATTTTTCTATTACCTGTTTGTAACATAGTTCCATTTTAACTTTTATTACAAAATGTGTCAACTACATCTCTGACAGACATACCAGCTTTATATACAAAAACCGTGACATACTAACTATGATATCCAATATCCATTTGGAATTTTTAGCAATAATATATGGTAAAATAAAAAAAAAGACCGAACTACTGCTTTTGTGTACTGACTGTCATCAAAAGGCCTCAAATTTTATTTTTAGGTACTATGCGGCCTTTTGAATTTGACTTTATTATAATCATAATATTTTTGTGAGATCTATAATTGCAAAATATGAAACTTTTGGTATGGGCTTGGTCATAAAGGATGGATGAGTGTCTGCAGTGGTAGTTTATGGAGATTACTATACTAGGTTACTAAAATATGCACTCTCACGTTTAAGGTATATCTTTTTTTTTTTTGGTAACTGTTATACGTCAGTGTTATACTTCAGACTGAGCTGGATCTGTACTACCTCACAAGAAGGAACATTTGATTTGGTTTACTAGTGTACACACTGCAATCCTTTCTTGATGAGTGATACTGATTAAAATGTGATCTGAACTACTGTAGAATTTGTACTGTAAATGCTACTATTCTAACGATACGTGGTTTTCAAATGAGCCTTGCACTTCCTAAAGAAAGATACTTTATATGTGTGGTACTTGTTATTAGTAGAGTGGCTAAGAGAAAACGGCCATGAGTCACTTGCCAGAGCACTGAGGCTCAAACCAGTGGCCACATAATAACAGGACAATAGCCTGAGTGCTCATTGACAACTTCGAGAAGGAAATGCCAGTGTGCAGCGCAGGTTTATCTAATGTTTTGTTTCTTTAAATCATGTATAGTCATGATTTTAACAATGGCCTTAGAGCGTACTTTTTTGTTTACATTTTTGTTGCATTATCTCAGATATTTGAAGTGTATTGTAATTCTGAATTGCTTTGTGCTGTCCGTGTCAGATGTTTTCCACGACTGTATTTTCAATGCCTAATAAACATGACACAGTATGACGTAATGAGTGGGTACTGAGTAAAGTCTGTTTTAACTTGGGATGCTGTACATTCATCAATAGAAAATTTCTTAAGAACAAAAGAGACAATTTCTTAAGGACAAAAGTGACAATTAACTTTGTCCAGTTTATGTGAAAATTCATTGAAAACTGGAGATCCAACAAACATTACCTGAAAAAATATTTCCTGAAAACATTGCAGTGCTAAGAACTTTGTAAATTCCATCTTAAATTCAAACGTTGATTTAGAAGTATTTCTCAGCCCCAATCATAACTAAAGTAGCCATGTTATATCCTTTATAATCTATGTGCTGACTGACCCACCTGTTGATCGATAAGTGCTCCTTAAATGGGCTACCTCATGTGCCAAAGAAGTGACAGACAACAGCACGTTAAAGTCACATCACAGCAACTCTCTGGACGTTTAAAATGCTAAGGTTTATACTTGAGGTGACCTGGGTTCGCTTCCCGGGTCCTCCCCATGTCTGCGTGGGTTTCCTTCCACAGTCCAAAGACATGCAGGTTAGGTGCATTGGCGATCCTAAATTGTGCTTGGTGTGTGTGTCCTGTGGTGGGCTGGTGGCTGGGATTGGCTCCAGCAGACCCTGTGTTAGGATATAGCGGGTTGGACACTGACTGATTGAAAACAATCTATAGTAAAGATCTGTTGATAAAATAACTGCTCAACAAAGTGTTTTAAAGTTTTTTTGATGAGTTTTTCCATACACTGTGGATCTATAGTCAGGTTGTCTGGTTAGTCAGAGAGATGTAAGCAATCCTCATATTGTTATAAAACTCTTGTCCTTATTTAAACCATGTTGTAATGTGTTGCATTTTAACTTTCCATTCTTTTCTCTCTTGCTCTTAAGGACTGAGAAAAAAAAAATATTATGCAATTAATTATATACGCAAACCATTTACAAATTACTACAAGGCTGTCCAAGTGATGTCTGTTTGTCCCAAAGGAGTGTAAATTATGTTGTGATGTGCTGGTCAAGTGTTCGCTTTACTCTGTCATTGCATTTTTGTGTTTTCTAACTCTTGGCCTTAGCAAATGATGTTATGCCATCATCTAAAAAACAACAAGCTCCGTTTCAGAAAAGTGGAGGTTGCTTCCACAGTGTGTGTCTGTCACTTCTTTTGCTTTTGTCTGCTGCTGCGTTCATAAATCAGAGTATTCCAAGCTCCAAGTTGTGACGTTTCACAATTGTTCATGTGAATTTCTGCTCAGACTTTTAAGAAAAATGCATGGTTGCTGTTAATTTTTAACTTGATCTGCAAAGAAGGCAATTAAACTGTATTGTTTTCCATAGAAATGAAGAGCGAACTAAATATACTGAACATGTACTGTATACCACTTTGCTCCAAAATGCAGTTCAACCACAAAAAAGTCTTTTCCGGCTGACCAGGTTAAATTTTGTATTTTATACAGATGACTAAGGTGAATGGTCAGCATTCCATCACAACTCGAGAGAATTCTGGCAGCTACGTCTGCTCCGAATTGTCCGACTCATAGCTCTGAGTTCATAGGGCGTTTATGTGGAATTTGTATGTACCATTTGTCCAATGACATGTGAATGCAGAATTACAAACAACAGGTGTCCAATCTTGTACTCATCACTTCGTCATATTTGGTTATTAAAGTATGAGATCATGTTTATTTTGTATTACTTTTACCAATTTTACTTCATTCTACAGCAGGATTAAAGCATCACCTTATTATGAAAGCATTACTACTCAACTGTTTTTAATCAATTTGTGATGATTTCTTATTGGCAACTTCAGGGGCAAGGGTAACAAAGTAGTACCTTGTATTTGCTCAGAAAGTGGCCTGTTAACAGGGGTTTGGGGTAGCGCACAAATATGTAGCTCGAATGTAATGTACATGCTTTGTAAAGTTTTTGGGAACACACCACAGATTATTACTAAGGCCGCAGCAAATATGAATGATCCTTTACTTGCTGTCACTTGATGCAGTAATAATAACTGCTGTACCCTCTTTAGAAATGGGGTCGTGACTGTCACTTATTAGGCAGAGTCAGCGCCTGACTGCTGATATAGACATTTTGTAAACCAGCATTGACGACCAACAAACAACCGGAAAACACCATCTCGGTGTACCTTCATGGAATGGTGGGCTGAGTAAATGACCTTTCTTAATGCTATAACTTCCATGCCTGCAGAGCTCAGAGTCAAAGGGACAAGTCCTCCACCACAAATTTTACAAATTTATTATTTATATATGTGATGCACAAACACAGCAATCGAGCAATGACGTTATTGGTTGTTCTGCATTAGCTCCCTTCTTCAGTTTAGGAACAGATAGCCTCCCTCGTCAGGTAGGTTCAGCAGCTACAGATCAGTGGCTGGAGTAGGCTGATTCTCGAGGAGTGAAGACAGAAAAAAGAGTGCAAGGCCAGGTGAGTGGCCGGTTTTAAATGTTCCCTGCATCAACCATCGGGTGGCAGATGCGCTATGTGGTGAGCCTGCGAAGTTGCAATTGCACCTGCGTTAACAGTGTTTTGGTATATGGGGCAGCTGGGGGGTTGTCATGGTCTCAGAAATCTCATATATATAAATAAATATACATTGTATATACATATATATACACACACACACACACATTTTATATATATATATATATATATATATATATATATATATATATATATATATATATATATATACATATACAGTATATATATACAGTCATATGCATAATAATTTGCTCTACTTTCAACAAAAAAGATAACAGTGGTATGTCTTTCATTTCTTAGGAACATCTGAGTACTGGGGTGTTTTCCGAACAAAGATTTTTAGTGAAGCAGTATTTAGTTGTATGAAATTAAATCAAATGTGAAAAACTGTCTGTGCAAAAAATGTGGGTCCCCTTGTAATTTTGCTGATTTGAATGCATGTAACTGCTTAAAGCCGATTACTTGTAATAACCAATTTGGTTGGATTAGCTCATTAAGCCTTGAACTTCATAGACAGGTGTATCCAATCATGAGAAAAGGTATTTAAGGTGGTCAGTTGCAAGTTGTGCTTCCCTTTGACTCTCCTCTGAAAAGTGACAGCATGGGATCCTCAAAGCAACTCTCAAAACATCTGAAAACAAAGACTGTTCAGTATCATGTTTAGGGGAAGGCTACAAAAAGCTATCTCAGAGGTTTAAACTGTCAGTTTCAACTGTAAGGTATGTAATCAGGAAATGGAAGGCCACAGGCACAGTTGCTATTAAACCCAGCAGGTCTGGCAGGCCAAGAAAAATACAGGAACGGCATATGCACAGGATTGTGAGAATGGTTACAGACAACCCACAAATCACCTCCAAAGACCTGCAAGAACATCTTGCTGCAGATGGTGTATCTGTACATCGTTCTACAATTCAGCGCAATTTGCACAAAGAACATCTGTATAGCAGGGTGATGAGAAAGAAGACCTTTCTGCACTCACGCCACAAACAGAGTCGCTTGTTGTATGTAAATGATCATTTAGACAAGCCAGATTCATTTTGGAACAAAGTGCTTTGGACTGCCGAGATAAAAGTTGAGTTATTTGGTCATAACAAAAAGCACTTTGCATGGTGGAAGAAGAACACCGCATTCCAAGAAAAACACCTGCTACATACTGTCAAATTTAGTGGAGGTCCCATCATGCTGTGGGGCTGTAAGGCTAGTTGAGGGACTGGGCCCTTGTTAAAGTCGAGGGTCGGATGAATTCAACCCAGTATCAACAAATTCTTCAGGATAATGTTCATGCATCAGCCACAAAGTTGAAGTTACACAGGGGTTGGATATTCCAACAAGACAATGACCGAAAACAAAGTTCAAAATCTATAAAGGCATTCATGCAGAGGGAGAAGTGAAACGTTCTGGAATGGCCGTCACAGTCCCCTGACTTGAATATCATCGAAAATATATGGGATGATTTGAAGCAGGCTGTCCATATTCAGCAGCCATCAAATTTAACTGAACTGGAGAGATTTTGTATGGAAGAATGGTCAAAAATACCTCCATCCAGAATCCAGACACTCGCCAAAGGCTACAGGAGGCGTCTAGAGGCTGCTAGATTAGCAAAAGGAGGCTCAGCTAAGTATTGATGTAATATCTCTGTTGGGGTGCCCAAATTTATGCACCTGTCTAATTTTGTTATGATGCATACTGCATATTTTCTGTTAATCCAATAAATTTAATGTCACTGCTGAAATACTACTGTTTCCATAAGGCATGCCATATACTGTATTAAAAGGAAGTTGCTACTTTGAAAGCTCAGCCAACAATAAACAAAAATCCAAAGAATTAAGAGGGGTTCCCAGACTTTTTCATATGACTGTATATACATACACTGTATATATTTATCATCAACTGAGGGAACACACCAGTCCAAAATGAAATCGTCCCTTTAAATATCTGTGGCAGCAAGTCAAAATAAACAAGCACATGATTGTGCAAAACAAGAACAAAAAGCAGGTTGTAGAGCCTCCGAGACCAGGTGGGGTCGCTCTGTAGAACACTCAGGTTAGGTCGGAGCTTTCTCCAGTGGTGTGCTCTTTCCCAAATGTGATGCCACCTTCCAGGAGTGTCTTGGTCTTAAAGTCCTCGGACCAGAAGAGGCAAAGGCAGTTGTCCTCAATGATCATCTTCTAAGAGCTGTGGTTTGAAAAACAGATAATGTTGTCAGTGACAACACCCCTTGTGTCCCAGAGTGATAAAAATATAAGTGAGAAAAATATAGAATCAATAAAATATATTTAAAATTCCCTCACAAAAGAGATGGTTACTGTAAACCAGTGGCTTGTAGAGTGATGGGCCACAAAATCATCTTTACAATAGGAAATGTATTAACAAAAATAGGAAAATTATTAAATGATAAAACAAAACTATAACAAGGAAAAATGATTTGCCTAAAAGTGACAATGTCCCAATATAAAATCTAGTAACCAAAATCTAAAGAGAGGCCAAATTTCCAACAAACCAAGAAAATCAAAATAAGGACAACACTTGCAATACTAAACTGTCCTCCACCAAAGCACATTCAAATGAATTGCAGGTAACTCACTTTCCCACTTTCCATGTATAGGTTGGGGACAGTTCCTTGTGGTGAGGCAATGGGGTTCCTACCTCTTCAGGGGTCCACCAACAAAAAAAAAAAAAAAATCACAGAACAAGTTTACCCACATAGAAGCTAAATAATAGACAAAATAATATTGACTGAGAATGCATAATTAGACAAGTAATATAAACAAATACATATAAAAAGAAAATTTTAACATAAGCCAAGGGAGGACAGCTGCCTTAAACATGACAGTTCCACGTACTGTATTTCTACATTGTTTTCATCTTTTTAGAGGTTTCAGAATACATGGAGCTCATTTCCGGAATTGGCTTTATTATTTGCGGTGATTACCAGTTTGTTAAAAATATCTGAAGTCTTGGCACACTGCCATTTTGTTTCCCTGTCTGCTACTAGCATGTGACAATAAGAGGCTTTGTCATGTGATGTCACTTGTGCGACAGTAGAAATGGTCAGAGTTGCACATCTCCTATTGTCTAAGTTTCCTTATAACAATGAAGCTTTTTTTGCTGTGTTTAATAATATTTTAGTGTCTTTTGGCTTTATTACTTAGCAGTCCTTTGGACTGTGCTTTTGAATCACATTTGTTTGCTGAGTCTGGGTTTTCAGTTTTGAACTTGGCCTGTTCTTTGACAAACAATTTTAGGTTAGTCCATCTCTTGCTCCCTTTAATGTTTTTTCTAGTCTGATTTTTTCAGTCCAAGTATTACATCTATGGAGTGTGGACATTGTGATGCATTTACCTAGTGAATACAGAGTCGCCAAACAGGAATGGCTGGCACAGTATAACGACAGAGTCAAGCCAGGCTTTAAGGTTGATGTACTCAATGTGCTTTTTAATAATATTTTGTATACTACTGTACATTACTAATTCGGCATCTGGTTTTGTATGGTCTGTAGTTTTGTCATGAAATCCTTCCAAATGAAACACAAAATGTGGACCAGGCTCCAAAAACTGACATAAAAGGCCTGACCGGCCCTCCTTTTAGTTCTGGATCCACTGAATTGGCCTCACCCCAGGCATCCCAATTCCAAACTCAAAATATTGATTTTTTTCTTAAGTAATAAAAGTAAAAAAAATTTCACAAACATGGTAGAGAGGAAAACTGTAAAACCACTTTACATGTTTTTGTGCATTAATATACTTACTGTGATTACTATTTTTATAGTTGGAGAATAAATCACATTGTTTCAATGCCAAAGATTACTTTTTAAAATATCAAAGTTACAATTGCAATTAAAGCAAACTTGATAGCAATAAACTAGGCTAATTTAACCATGCTACAGTATTATGTCATCATACTATACTATGTATTCCAGCATCTTATTACATTAAGTTGATTCAATTACATTAGCAGAAATGCAGTGTTTTTATTTACATTGTTTCATGACAAATTATATATAAAAAAGAATAATAAATACTAAAGAATTATTATTACTTTAAATAATGTATGTGCCCCAAGGGATGGACTCACACCCCGACTGAGATGAGGGGATAATCCTGGCCCTGGAGGGAGGCCATAATGGATGGACACTGCATATAGTAGAGTAACCTGGCCAGGATGGTTCTTGATTATTACTGCATCCCAGCCAGAGTTGGAACATTAATGAATGGACTTGGGGGGACTGTCTTAGTCAAGAGCAGTTCCTTCCGCAGTACAAAAGATGGCAGTGATCCTCTGGTATGGCCCCAGTATGGACACCCACAGGGATCCATGGGATTTCTAGTCCTGAAGGACAACCATGTTGGGGTCTGACTGTTTTGTGGGGCTCCCACATGGTCCGAAAATACTTCTGCCATTCATTGCTACGGCACCAGAAATACTCCCAGGTCTAGCATAAAAGAAGTGCGTTGACCTCATCTAAGTGTTGTGGAGTTGGGTGGAAGAAGACAACCCTTACATGGAGGAGGAGGATTGAGATTGTTCGAGCGATTATTTTGCACTTTGAAGAAAGAACTGACGAAAGGTACTGTTGTATAATAAAAGTCACTTTACTTGTATCCTTAACTACAAGCACCCCCTTTTGGTCACAATAAGTAACAAAAGACATACCAGCAAACAAACACATACCACACAGGAATCTTGTGCATTTCATGCTAAACAGCTTGTTGAACAGTTTTCTCATTGTTACACTACAGTTCAAAAGGCACTTTGTAACCTTCAGAATCTTTTTCCAAAATATGTACAATATACTACTAATGTTAATTCAGTTTATTAAATCACAACACTAATTATCTGCATGCCCAAAGAGTATAAATAATAACAGTGAAATCCCAAAAGGTGGCTTGTTCTAGAGACTATTTATCAGAAATAAGCCAGCATGCCAAGAGCTTCCCCTTCTGCTTATTGGCAAACATCGGTCCAACAGGTATTCCTACTAAGGCCATGTTGTAAATACATATGAGAACAAGTGATCACTATGATTGATGTACATGTAGTTGAAATACAGAACACAGCATGAACCTAAACAAAAAAATGTTTACAGATGCTGAAAAAACCCCCATCACATTTGCTGTTCACTGTCCTAGATGGGAAGATGCCATAGAGGAATAGCATGGAAGGATGGTCTTTTTTGACTGGGATGGTTTCTGTTTCCTGCCTCAGTTGGGAGGGTTGGATAATGGACAGACAGAAGGAGACCAGGTATTAACCTTGTACACTAGGTCGAAGTGTCCCTCTGGTGTGGCATAGGTTTGGTTACCCTCAGGGCTGCATGAGAGTCATTGTTCTGGAGGGAAACCATGTTGGGATCTTTAGGTGCAATCAGGAGATGCTGTTCGGAGAAGGCTTCCTCTGTTTTAGTAAAATTCCACCTGACTTGGAAGTGCTCCCTAGAGGCAACATTGTGGCACGAGAAGCATGAAAAGGAGCCACTCTGCCTCAGCCAGGTGAGTCAAGAGTTGAGGAGTACAAATCTTATCTGAGATAAGTAAAAGAATTGTGTTGTGGAAAGAAGAAGCCTGTTTTGAAGGTATTTTGTATAATAAAAAAGTCTTTTGAGTTACATTCTGAGTTCCAAGACAGTTATGGGTCCAGTTGTGTGTGGAGTTTGGGGGTCACACTTGATAAAGTGCAAAAAGGGACATTAACTTTTTACTTGTAGGGTCGAGAGGCTATGCTCCCCTGGCCTCAGCATAAAAGACAAAAGGACAGATCAACATAAAAGACACTTACAAAATCAAATAAAGTAGATTAAACCAGGATACACAAAAACATATATATTCAGATACATCTACTGATGTAACTGGACATGTCATCAATGATGTTCCTGGAATCATCAGGTGTTTTGGGTGTTTCAGCATCATATACTCTTATCCAGTTGACACAGCTGTGACAGCTTGTTGTCTGGTTGGTACACTTATTGCTTAGACCCTAACTCTCCTCTCTTGAGCCTCAGCTATCAAGAAGTTCTCTCTGCTGCTTTGGTGGAAAACCTTGATTAAGGATCAGGCTGGAAAGCTCCAGCAGCCAACCTCCACAGGGTGGCACTTGACTCTACATCCTACTTCCTGACATTACCTGACCAGTCCCACACATTTGGCAAGCTTCCTCTCAGAGGATTCTTCCAGACGTTCTTCTGATTGAGCTGTCGGCTCAAATATCACTACTTGCTTGGGGGCCTCAAGCAAGATGACAGTGTCTAGTCACAAGGCAGTGACAACAACATGGCTGGGCAACTTCAGCTGTTGTTCGAGGTCCACCAGCAACTGACAATCCCTTGTTGAGGCCAAGATGCCTACAGATGGTTATCCTGTGGTTTCTGGCTGCTCCCCTGCTCTAACAAAAGCAATCATCTGCTTAGAGTGGCATAAATAATTGGCTGCACTGATAGTTTCGGCAACAGTCTTCAAGACTTGGTCATACCACCATCTAATCACACTGGTCAACAAGCATTTTGCTACTGGGATCGTTTCACCTGTACTTTAACAAATTTCACTTGCTGACTCCAAATCTGAAAACAGTTTTCATCCAGCACATCCCATTTTTTAGTTATGATATTCCAGGTTTTGGACAAGCTAGGGTGACTGGACAGTAAAGGCGATGCATTTCAGCATTTAAGAAATAAGTTTGGTCTCGAGAAAAGTGAAGCCAAAATTAAGGAAAATGTTTTTGTTGGCCCTGAAATCTGTGAACTGATGCTTGACGATGAGTTCAAAAGGAAACTGAAGCCAACTGAATCAGCACCCTCATTCGTGCAGGTTGTCCAGAATTTTCTTGACAGTCACAGAGCAGAGAATACGCTAAAAGTATATTTGCTTACGGGAGCCAGAATGTCACTGAAGACTAATTTTTTACATTCTCATCTCAACTTTTTTCCACCAAATCTAAGCGATGTCAGAGATGAGCATGGGGAAAGATTTCATCAAGATACAAAGGTGATGGAAAACCGATGTCAGGGAAAATTTACTCCGAGCATGAAGGGTGACTACTGTTGGTTCATGCAAAGAGAGACAGATGTGCAGTACAAGAGCAAAAGCAATTGCCTCAGACAATTTTTGAGCATGCTGACCTCGTTTTTATATTGAGGTAAATTGGCATAAACATGTTTTAAAGTGTCTCCGGTATCGTGTTCTGGTTTGTTTTCAGAATAAACACAATCAAACAATTTTGGTGGGACAGAGTTCAAACTCTAGATATTGTGTTGATATATTATACTTATAATCAAAACGTCGATGATGTGTATCTTAAAAACCTGACGTGCTAGCTTCATTCCGATTTCACATATGAAATCAGCGTAGAAAACTTAATACAGAGCTGGTCTGAAGTTCCCAGTAGAAAACAAAAAATAGTTTTTGTAGACCAGTGTCATCTATTACATCCCTCACCAAGTACCTTGAAGCAGCTGTGTTCCAAGGTGCCTTGCTTGGAGCACAATGGGCAGACTAGAGAGACTCTGCTTCACACTGTATGTGCAGGTTTGAAGGAGTGGGCAGTACATCATACAACACCCGGTCTAGAGAGCTTTATGTGGTGTGGCTCAGATTTCCATACCTCCGCACAGGTCACCTTCCTCTCCACCTAATTCTCTCATCTAGTCCATGCTTCTTGTTGTTTTATGCCCTTGTGGCAAGTGGCTGGGGCTGCTGCACAGCTGGGACACCCAGGAGGACCGGAGGAGGACTTGCATCTCCTTCAGACCATGAGGGAGTGACCGCCCTGGTGGCTTTGGGGACCACGGGTGCAGAGCTTGGAAGCACAATCCTGTAGGGGCCCGTGGTCACCGCCAGGGGGCACCCCAATGCCTTTGGAGCCCTGGACCTCAGCACTTCTGCCACACCCAGAAGTGCTGGGGGGGAAGAGGACCGGGGACACCCAGAGTGCTTCTGGGTGCGCAGCTGGCACTTCCGCCACACTGGGGAATGCCGGTGCAAGATTTCCGGGAGGCACGTGCAGCACATCCGGGTATGGATAAAAGGGGCCACCTCCCTCCATTCGATGGCTGGAGTCAGGTGGAAGAGGACAGAGCTCAGAGGAGAGGAGTGGAGGTGGACCTGAGAGAAGAGAAAGGCAGTGTGAAAAAGGCCGGGACTTTGGGGTGAAGTGGGTTGTGTGGCACTTTAGTTGTAAATAATAGCTGTAAATAAATGTGTGGTGGTGCATTTAACCATGTCTACCTGTCTGTGTCCGGGACTCGTTCCACACCCTGTATGATCTTTCCTTCTCAATTACTGCTTCCACTTCTTGCTGAGCTCCCCCTCCTCCCGGAGGTTCTAATGTGAGGGGTTTCAAAGGAACCTCGTCCAGCACAACCTTGTGTTATTTAGCCTGCAGAGTGGCCTCCTCCTCTTACTGAAGAACAATAAATATGGCAGGAAATTAACAAAGTTTCATTAACACAATTCATTTACAAAATAACAGCTGAACAAACAAATAATAGAAAAGAAAAAGTTAGGGATGGAGCTCCAGCAAAACCATGACATTCATTCAAGTAACATACTGTAAGACAGCAACAGCACATTTTATAAAGTCACCGTGTACTGATGTCATGCAGGACAGTCTGGTAAACAGGCATCAAGACTCTGCAGAATAATTTTTGTTCAGTATATCAAACAAACCTCACAACATTTCACAGAGAAAAATCATTGCACTCACCTCACCCAGGTCACCTCGATTTTTTGCTCCTCCTTTCTACAAATCATCATGTAGGTCATTGGTTTCTGTTTTTACTTTATATTGATGCAGTTCTTGTGCTCTGTTGGCAGTTATTAGATTAGATTAGATTAAAATGACTATATCATACCATTTTCTAAGCCCACTTAATCTTGTGCAGAGTAATGGGAGGATAAAGCAACCCAGCAAACATAATGGCAGGAACAACCCCTGGATCAGGCATCAACCCATTGCAGGGTGAAAGCATTAGATAAGCTTCATTAATCCCCAAGGGGAAATTCAAAGGCATATGGTAGCAAAAAGAAAAAACTCAAAAACATAAAAGCATTAAATACACAGCTATCGACTCAAGGTACAATAAAAGACGACAGAATAAAAACATAATTCAATAAAAACTATCCTAAAAATAACTGCAAATTAATTGAAGATGTACTATGTTCCTACGACTTCTGGGTGGGCTGAAAGATGGGATGTTGGGAGGAACCACCTAATAACAGCAGCAGGCAGAAAAGATCTCCAGATTTATTCTTAGTACACAATGGTGGCATAAGCCTATGTCAGAAAATAGTCCAAGAAAGCACTTCCTGGAGGAGACGGGCAGAATTGTCTAAGATGGCATCCAATTTTGCCACCATTCTCTTTTCTATAATAGCCTCTAGAGTCTCCAGAGTTAGTCTTGTCAAGGAGCGGGCTTCACTAATGTATGTTTGTTTGGGTATCAACTGAACTCAAGTTGCTTCCCCAGAACACACTGGCAACAAGGAGCTGGTAAAAAAAAAAATAAAAAATAAATAAATCTCCAGCAGGTTGCTGGAGTATGCTTTGGCCCTTCTTATACAGGGCCATTGTGTTGTCAGGCTTGTCCATTTTGATGTTCATTTGGACCCCCAGGTACTTGTAGCTCTGGATGGTGACAAGACTTAGGGGCATCTTAACATATCAGAAGTCCACCACCCACTCTTTTGTGTTGTTGATGTTGATCTGCAGATGGTTCTCCCTGCACCACAAGTCAAAGTTCTCCCCCAGCCTGCTGTATTCTGACTTACCTCCATTATCAATACATCCTTTTTATATCGTAAAGCCTCCTGCATTAGTAAGTGAGCACCAGCGAATCTGTAAATTGTACAGTAATTTATAATGCTGTCTTGCAGATCAATGGACCAGCTAACATGGTCAGTGTATTGATACATAGCCAGCATGTTCTTCCCATGGCCAGTTAAGCTTTCCCTACTTAGTTTCAAAGAAAGGTTGGCTGGGTTCCTCACTGACATTGAATTGTGTGACGGTCCCCAGCCTGAACACTACAATAAACTGGTATACACTCACTTAAGAGGTTCTTTAAACTTCTCCTTTACCGCTCCCTATAATAAAACAACCTGGAATGCTGAGAGAAAATCCTTTTTGTCACCATAGATAATGACGATGAATGCTCATGTGCCAGTGGATCACTCATGCATACCCACAGAGGATCATTATGTTGGAATTGAGCCAGTATGTCAGCAGCTCCTACAATCGACTGCTACTTTGTCTAAGGCTGCTTCCTAGTGCTGCCATGGTAGATGAACAATGAAACAATGTTCCAAAAAATTAACGGATGAAATGGTTAGCACATGCAAGTAAGACTTTCACTGTACTCCATACACGTGACAAAATGGGCCCTATGAAATGGAAAATGACTATTTTAAGAATTGGTTTAATGATAAAGGTGGCATAAAAGCCTGTAGATAAAGCTCTCTCTGACATGGGGATGGATTCAAACAAGGGTTAAGCATCAAATATGTTGCTTGGATACTGTTGCTGGGAGTCAGATCTGAATGACAGCTCGGGTGGCTTTGCCCACCCTGACATGAACCACAGTCTGATTCAGTAGGGTTGGACACAATGATTCCACTTTATCTGATTTGAAAAACGAGGTTCAGATTTCGTGTAAGTAAAGCAATTTGCATGGCCAAACAGTGCAGTCCGCCATGTGATGCTTACTCCTGCATTGTTTAAGTTGGCCGGGTAATACCATGCACAGTATTTCTCAGCAACTTTTTCCTTTCTCCACCCAGTGGCTCCTCTTCGTAGTACTAACTTCTTTTAAAACCTGTATTATTTTCTCGTGAGAACTTGCAGATAAACTCTTCCAGATAAATAGATACTCCAGAACCTGTTGTTAGTCAGTTAGAACTCGTGCTTTGTCTGCAGCGCAGCTGAAGGGATTAGGGGAGTCATAGCTCATTTTATTAGTAGTATTTTATGAGAAATAATTGGTTTATACATTCCTCCACTTGTTGAAATATTCATTAGAAAATTTGGTAAAGAGAATGGCCAACATTGGTAGAGGACCATTCAACATAAATGATCATCCATTTGCACGGGGTGATGGGCCACATATTCGTGCGAGACCTCAGCGGATCCAGCAAGGGCCTTTTAACCGAAACGCATCAGGTGATGGGCCACACAACAATGCGGTAGTGCTGCAGATTCATCGTCAACCCAGGTACGAGGCTGACCGAGCTCCGGCTGTTGCGCCCCAGTTCCCTTATGCTGTTCCTATCCCTCCACCTCTACCTCAGGATCCTGAGATTCAACAGCCACCTCAAGTGAATGGGCTGCTCAATAATGCAGGACCACAGCAAATTCACCTTAATCACGCACATGAGAATGGTCCTGTCATAGCCATTGAGCCTTTACCTAATCCAAATGTGGCAGCTGTGCCTGACGCTATTGTACGTCACCAGCCCCCTGGGGACTGGCCAAACCTTTATGCCGCGATACGTATATAAGTGGGCCTTTGGCTTCTGTATCTGTTACCTAAGATGGAGTTTGTGTGATGAGAGTGAATAATGAAGCAGTAGCTGATGCTTGAGTTGTTTCTGGTTTTAACTGAGCTAATAGTATATAGGCCCCCCACTCTTCTATTTCTCTATTGACCTCTGAAACTTGCAATTTGTTGGCTTCTCTTGTCATGTCCCAAAAATGAAAAATCTGACAAAACTGGTTGATAAATTTAAGCCAGCTATGACTCACCCTTAAATGCATGTCACTAAAGGAGGTCAAAGTCATCTTGTCTCTGGGCCACCACAGAGCATCAATGTACAAATCTACACTGAAACACTGGACGTTATCTGTAAAGAGTATTAGCAAGGTTGTCATCCATCGTTATATGAAATGATCTAGCATGCAACATTTATCTAATGTGAGGTTATGGAAGACTTTCATTCATTTGCACTCAAATGCCATACAGAAGCAAAGAAATCTTGATACCTCAGTGTGGCACATACACTCGATCATAAGCCACAATGGCAGCCAGTGACAGAGACCTCCACTTTTGGACTGGTGGTTATGTTAAAGGTTGGCCGGTACACTTCACGGAGTGCTTAACAGCAACAGATCTGAAGCCTTCTCAAGAGCTTGTTGTGAAGGCCTCAACACCAGACGAGAAGGGACAATGTAGAAACTCACGGACTGGCCTGAGACTTTCCAATTTTCTGGCTATTCCACATCACGTGTGATTATCTGACTGTTGGTCACACCACTTTCAGTGGTGCACTTGTTGTTTCTGAAAAAGCAATAAGACTGTGCAGTGGAGGAGTCAGCGACCATCTTGACACTGGCGGCATCGAGAGGGAAATGTCCATCAGTAGTAGCAAACATTTCAAAGTAAGAAGAAAGTACAGAAATCATCAGAGGAATAGCCTGCTTCCTGCAATAACCCATGGGTGCTCTTCAAACTGTCTAATCTACCAAAAAATGCATTTTATCATTTTGTTATTGTGCCTTTACTAAAGCCTGGAGTGTTCTCTTCCAGCTTTTTGACTTTTTATTTTATCATTTTGCTCTTCCTAAGTAATGGATTGCTGTGTTTCTGAGTAAATTAAAATCAAATTATTATTGATTCTTGCTTCACCAAGCACTTTTATTATTAATGTTGACAGGGGGACTGGGTGGTCTCATGGTCTGGAATCCCTGCAGATTTTATTTTCTCCAGCCGTATGGAGTTTTTTTGTTTTTTCTGTCCACCCTGGCCATCAGACCTTACTCTTATTCTATGTTAATGTTGACTTATTTTATTGTCTTACTGTGTTTTTTTATTTTTCGATTCTTCATTATGTAAAGCACTTTGAGCTACATTTTTTGTATGACAATGTGCTATAAAAATAAATGTTGTTGTTGTAGCTGTGCACCTGCACATATCATCATTTGCTGCCTGCCGGTCAGAAGCCATTTTATCTAAAAGATTTTGGGCAGAAATGGCTCCTTCTGAGAGGTGCTGGGATTCTGTGTTTTACCAAGGAGTGTAACTTCCACTGGGGAACATGCACACCAATTTTAAAAAACATCGTCCTGTGAGCATATCAGAACTACATCCATCTCCTTAGTACTACTCCTTCTACATAACATAATCAAAATGTAAAAATAACATAATCAAACCTGAATGGGTGGCACGGTGGCGCAGTGGTAGCGCTGCTGCCTTGCAGTATGGAGACCCTGCGTGGAGTTTGCATGTTCTTCCCGTGTTTGCATGTTCTTCCCGTGTCTGCGTGGGTTTCCTCCGACAGTCCAAAGACATGCAGGTTAGGTGCATTGGCGATTCTAAATTGGCCCTAGTGTGTGTGCTTGTGTGTGTGTGTGCGCCCTGCAGTTGGATTTGTTCCTGCCTTGCGTCCTGTTTTGGCTGGGATTGGCTCCAGCAGACCCCCGTGACCCTGTAGTTAGGATATAGCGGGTTGGATAATGACTGACTGGCATGAATGACCATCTGAATCTAATTCAGGCATGTGGGTAAAGCAGCAGAATAGCAATCCAGAACAGGGTGCCAGCTTAACACAAGACATATTCACACAGTCCTCAATTTAGGTTTCCATTTAACATTTAGTGCACATTTTTGGGATAAGGGGGTGCAAGCCTCAGTACCCGGAGAGAAAATGCATACTCCACACAGATGATGACTGGACATGGGATCTAAACCCAGGATGGACTCTGTATACGTGAAACAGCCTTGCTAACCACATCATCACTGTGCCACTCTTGGCTTTCATTCTGAGCCGCATGCACACTAGTGCACTGGGAAACAAAAATTTCAGTCATCAGCATAATCCAAAACACACAAAAACCAGGACTGGTAAGTGCCATGCTTCTGAACTTTAAATAGATGATTGAATGAATGAAGGCAGTTATTTATAGAGCACTTTTCTATTGATATGCACAAAGTGCTTTGCAATGACAAAACAAAAAGTCATAAAAGAAAAAATATTACAATATTTCATATAAAATGGATAAAAAAGGAATAAAAAAGTTACCATAGCTAAAAAAACAGATAAAATACCTAACAGAAAGATCTAAAAACAACCTAACAAGAAAGAAATGCCTGTCTAAAATATGTTTTTAGCCGAGTTTTAAATGTGATGACAGAATTAGACAATAATAACACATTTTTCCCATGTTCAAGGCGCTCTGATATCAAGGGGGAGACACTTGCAGAGTTAGGGGGCTGTAACTCTGTCCCCTTTTGTTTATAATCTTTTATACTCCACGCTCAGAACGCGTACGCGCCCACATCATGGCTGCCACGTGTTCCCAGTGTTCATTTCACGCATCCTCTGAGCAGGTCCTCAGAAATTAGCGCGACGCGTGCGCAAGTTGCAGTACCAGCAAAAAGTCGGGGGGCGCAGTGTGCTAAAAGTCGGAACGTGACGTCAGTGTCTCTGTTTACTATCTACATGTGACAGAAAGCCTCTATGCAGATCCTACGGGGGTGAAGCAAAAAGCTGACATACAGATGCATTCGTGGTGATTTTATATTCAAGCGTCGCATATTCCCGATCGTAATGACACGATACATTTTAAAAGTCTCACATACCATCTTTCGTGCCGTCTTTTTTTTTTTTGCAACTTAATACAGCAACATAATGTATAGCGCTGTATTTGAGCCACTGAGAAAAAATAAAGGACACGGTGAAAACGTGTATTTTGTGATTAAAGTGGACATTTCGGCTTTAATCTCGAAATGTCCACTTTAACCTCGTAGTTTACTTTATCATTAAAGCAGACCATCGTAAACGTCATCCCAGTTTTTAATCGCTATGAGCTTCTTGGACCTGACATCAGCGGCAAGCAGCAATAGATCACCACACAGAACATATGACATGTATGATATTCCAACTCTCTGCACATTTAGAATCTTTAGATTTGTACTTGATACCACTTTCGTGATGAAATGTAATAAAGTGTTTTACATATAACTTCGTTTAAATAATGAATACTGTTAATAATTACACACATGGGGATGTCACGGTGGTGGAGCGATAGCACTGCTGTCTCACAGGAACTTATGTTGCTGGTATTTCCTGCTTGTATTCCACACTGTGCTCCGCTTTTCTTCCAAAGATATGCAGATTTGGGGATTTGGTGCCGCTAAAATGACGCTAGTGTATGCGAGTGCTTGCATTCACCTTGCGATGAGCTGAGGCCTCGTCCAGGGTTTGTTTCTCACTCGTGCCCAATGCTTGCTGAAATGGGCACATCCATGGATTGATGGATTTAATCAATAAACATAATTGTGGTAAGGTGTCATCAGAATTTAATGAGTGTTCCAGGCAATTCACAACACGGAGAAGCCGAACCTGTTCTCACCGTGATGATATCTCACACTGCCACCTGGTGGATTCCTCCAGATTTACGTAAAGTACGCGCGCAAGTATGAACACTACAACGCTTGCGTAGCAGGAGCTTCCGCTGCAGCATGCATCGCGTCGCATGAAGTATAACTCCGGCCTTACAAGTATGCACTGGTCAGATGATCGAAGAGGTCCACCCGTATAATAAAATTTCAGCATGTCTCTGGCACAGGGGGTTTTGAAACTAAGTCCTGGGGACCCACTGTGGCTGCAGGTTTTTGTTCCAGCCAGACCCATGGTCAGTGACAACTGGTAGCACTGATCTCATTTAATTAGCTGGTACTATATTCTCTTATTCTACATTCAGAAAAGCACAGCAGCATGAGTTTTACCTTCGTAAGACATTTAGAAATATTTTTATTTTTGCTATAGATTTAAATACTTAACTCTCATTTGTTGAGTTCATTATATTTTACCCTTTCTCTGTGTAGTTTGCTCCCTGTATCTTAATAATGACAATTAAAAACTAGCAAAGCAGACACCCAGGCAAACAACACTGAATCGTGAAAGGCTGTAACTATTTTAGCGTCAGCCCCACTAAGTAGTAAGTAATGGATTAATTAAACAATTAGAAAAGTAGAATGGAAATCAAGATGGAAATATTGTTAAAAAAATGCATCATGCCAATTTAACTGCTTAAACTTTTTAAACTTAGCTTACTGTATTGTTCCCAAAACACAGAATCTGGGAAATAACACCTCACTTAATTAGCCCTGGAGTCCAATTAAAAACAGATGCTGGTTGGAACAAAAACCTGCAGCCACAGGTGAGTCCCCAGGACGGAGTCTGAAAACTCCTGCTCTAAAATATACTGCAGCCAGACATTCAGAGCTTTATAAACTAAAAGTAAGCTCTAAAACTGGACCCTATAACTAACCGGCAGCCAATGCCATGAAGCTACAACGGGGTGATATGAGCAGAGGACGGAGACCCAGAGAGGAGTCTTGCAGCAGCATTTTGCACCAGTTGCAGCCCAGACAGACTGGATTTGCAAGGACTTACAAAAATCCAGCCATGAAGTAATAAAACCTTGAATTAATTTCTCTGTGGCCTGGAAGCCCAGTATGGGTCTGACTTTATCAATAATCCTTAAATGATAAAACCAAAACCGAAGTTGATTTTTTAACCTAAATATCAAAGTTTAACCTTGAGTCAAAAAGAACACCCAAGTTTCTGGCCATTAGGTTTGTTGTGGAGAAATCTCAGAAACAACAAGCAGAGTCCTCAGAAAGGCAGTCAGAGTTTAAAAATGCAAGACTTTATTGCACAGCATAGAAAATAATTGCAGAGCACATAAGGCCTGTCTCAATTCATGAAGTGAGCCCCGAGTGTCCAGAGAGCCCTGAATATATATTACAATTCTTATCTCCAAATGTCTGCCTTTCCAGACTAGTTTCCCAACATCTACTGTATAGAGTTTCCCATGATGTTGTCCCCCCCCCGCTCAGCACCTTTATTCATAACAATCACCTGACATTCCAGACCTTTTCATAACAATATTCTTGCCCCTGAAGACATCACCATAACAGTTTCCTTTCCATAACAATATTTTTGCTGGCAGGACATATTTGCCATCTGGCGAAAAGCATCTCCTGATTACCCCTTCCTTCATTCTTACGGCCTAATCCTGAGCTGTTAAGATCAATGAATGGCCTTTCAGTTAATCAATTCTTAACAATTGAGTTGGGATCAGAAGGGCCCATGTATGAAAACTGCACTTCCTAATTAATAATTCAATAAATGAAAAATTGTTGCACTAGCATCCTGTAAGGCTAAGGCTAACATAGCAGGTAAATGTGCCAGTGAGCGGCAGCGCACAACTTCACTGATAAGGGCCAAGCTATAAACAACCTTGACATGACACAGTGCTTCATGCTTGAGAGAAAAGAAAAAAGACAAGCCTTTAACAATTGCTTCTTTAAGCTCACTCATATGTGCTACTGTATCTTATTATTATTATCACTAAGCTGTATAAAGAAACATTGCCATATAAACGTAAATGCTAGTGTAAAACATATAAAAAGGCCAAGAACGCAGACAGCAGAGCTGTTAAGTCATGGCACACAGCTGCCCAGTGGTCTGACAGAGGCCAAGCTACTGCTTACGTCACAGCACATGTCCAGGAAAAAGTCCCCCAACATTTAATAATCAACTCCTATAGTGTTCAGACTAACTAATATCATAATAAATTGTATTTTAATTTTATTACCTAAGGTATTGATGAGCTCTGATGCTGGTTAATGCCATTTAATTGCTTATATGTTTTATATGCTAGCGCAAGAGCTTATCCTTTACTCACACAGGCAAAGGCCTTACATGCAGTTAGTCAGTCAGTCATTATCCAACCTGCTATATCCTATTACAGGGTCACGGGGGTCTGCTGGAGCCAATCCCAGCCAGCACAGGGCGCAAGGCAGGGCGCCAGCCCACCAAAGGACACACACACACACCAAACACACACTAGGGACAATTAGGGATCACCATGCACCTAACCTGCATGTCTTTGGACTCATCACGCAGACACGGGGAGAACATACAAACTTCATGCAGGGAGGACCCGGGAAGCGAACCCAGGTCTCCTTAGTGCGAGGCAGCAGCGCTTGCCCACTGCGCCACTGTGCCGCCACTACATGCAGTTTGTTTAGTTTTAAAAAAGCTCTGCTCCTGCACTTTTCAAAACAGAGTTTGCCTGCTTGCTTCCTCCGAGAGCATGATGACCTCGTCTCACAGCTTGCCTTGCAGAAACTCAAAAGCAAAGCCAAGTAAGAAGGACAGGCGGCACATTGATTCTTAAATTAAAATTCTCAGCAGGTTTTCCATGGCAGCTTTAACCAGATCAGCATTTTCTTGCTCACCCATATTTAGCACTTCTTTTTAATCTGACTTTAGTTGGAAGGAAATTAAAAGACATCCAGTTCTTTAAGTTGGTAATAAAGTTGTGAAGCACAGCAAAACTACTTGAATTACTGTATTATGAGCCAAAGCTAAATAAAGCTGTTTTGCTTCTTGCCCTTCACCTGATGCTGCCAGGTCAGACTTTGATCCATGACAACCTTAAATTACAGTAAGCAGGTCTAGATATAAAAGATTGTCTTCTCATGGAGAGACCAGTAGGATATAAAGGATGAGTACTGGATCGTTTTTAAACTGCAATTGTCCATCCTCCACTTAAAAAGCCTGATCTAGACTGGTCTAACTTAAATAATTGTAGGCTTGTCGCAAAGCTCCCTTTATGATCTAAGGTGCTTGAGAAGGTCCGAGTTGGTCAACTTTTAGCGGTTATAAATAAGCACAATTATTTCTGAAAAATTTCAGTGAGGATTAAGAGGAAACCACAGCACTGAGACTGCACTCCTTAGGGTCACTAATGACCTCCATAGAAATGAGGACTCAAGCAAGAGCTCAGTTTTAGTTCTCTTTGATCGAAGTGTAGCCTTTGACACCGCTGCTCACTCTATAGTGCTGCACAGACTGAATCACTGGGTTGGCTTATCTGAAACAGCATTCAAATGATTTTCTTCTTTTCTGTCAAATAGAAAATTTAAAGTCAGCAGTGGCAACACAGTATCTTCCACAGCAATCTTAAATGATGGGGTACCACAAGGTTCTATCCTGGGTCCCTTATTATTTTCTGCCTATATGCTACTCTTGGGCTTTATTAGAAAGCATGACATTCAGTTCCATTGCTATGCTGATGTTCTACACATTCACTTTAATGCACACCCACACAGGACCAATTTCCACTGGTCAATCAACTTCACTTGCACTTTTGAATTGTGGAAGGAGCAGAGGTGATTCTAAGGACCCTTGGGGCGCTAGGCAAAAAACTCCATGGGGCCCTCCAACTCATCCTCCCCTGCATCCCGACAGGGTAAAATATATTACCATTATTTTTCTGCAACGTCTACATTAATAAGATAACAGAGAGAACATAATAAATACAAATCCTTTATTTTCATTTTGTGAAACAGATCATATACATAAAACAGTACAATAAACAGAACATTTGGTTAGAAAATAAAAGCACAATAATAATAGTCATTTTCTATACTGCTTAGTCCTGAACAAGGTCTTGGGGGTCTGCTGGAGTTTATCCCAGCTAGCATAAGGTGCAAGGTAGGAACAAACCCTGGACAGGACATCAGTCCATCTCAGGGTGAACACACACGCCCACGGGCCAGTTTAGAATCGACAGTCCACCTAACCTGCATGGGACTGTGGGAGGAAACCCACGCAGACACGAGGAGAACATGCAAACTTCACACAGGGAGGACCAGGGACACGAACCCTGGTCTCCTCACTCTGAGCATTTTAGTTACTTTTTTAAAATTATTTTAACTTTTTGAGGGCTGAATATTTTTTCCAAAAAACATAGTTTTCTGAAAAGTAGTGACGTCACACAAACATCAACATAAAATGTCTGTTGTTGCATGCTGTGGCTGCCAGTATGCCAAGAATGTGCGGCAGGCTTGCTGCCAGGCTGTTTTTGCGTGGCTGGGGCAGCAGAAGCGGTCACTGTCGCAGTGCATTATAATCTGGTTTCTACCTCTTGTCATTGTTAAGTGGCAGACCTCCCGGGCAAACAGTGCCATAGGTGTGTCAGCTGCTTGAACATGTTCAGCACCACGAATAGCTGGGGACCAATCAGCTGAAGCCAGAACCTCACAATCGTCTTCGATCGCTTGTATCAAAATCAGAGTCTGTCAAGTCATAATCCAGTTTAGAGAGAACAGGCAAAATGTCACCCCGGAGCGTTCTGCTTTACACATCCACTTGGATCTCTCGCCAGGTGTCAGGGCCATTTTTGCCATTGTTTGTGCCTTGCTACTCATGGGTGTGTAAGAAATCTCGGTCAAAACCAACAAAGCTAACTTTCTTTCTAGCAACAAGACTCCAGCTAAAACATAATGGTTGGTTTTGTCACAGTTGACAGTTGATTACTATCATCAACTCCTCCTTTTGACAAAAGTCAACATCAGCCCTGAAAGAGTTCAATAAATGTAAGGTGGGGCGGCACAGTGGCGCAGTGGTAGCGCTGCTGCCTCGCAGTTAGGAGACCCGGGTTCGCTTCCCAGGTCCTCCCTGCGTGGAGTTTGCATGTTCTCCACGTGTCTGCGTGGGTTTCCTCCAGGTACTCCTGTTTCCTCCCACAGTCCAAAGACATGCGGGCTGGGTAGACTTTTGGCTACAGCAAATGCAGCCACTATGTCCTCCAGGTCCAGAAATCTTTGACCATTGTGCTCTCAGAAGGTTGTCAGTTCAAATCCTGTAAATGCCAGAAATAATTTCACCTGATTGGGTCCTTGAGCGAGGCCCTTAACCTGCAATTGCTCAGTCCTGGGTATGACGTTAACTTGTATTCAGCCCTGCAAACAGGTCCTCCAATTTACAGGGAAAACTTGCGGGTTGGTGGCAGGACTCCATTCAAACTAGTGCGGTGCTGAGGTGTCACCCGTTGCATGGCTGCTCTCACTTCCTAAATTCGGGTCCTGAAGTGATTTTCAACATTTCATCCTAGTTTTCAACTATCCTTGGGATTTTGTGTTGGGACTTTTGCTTGTATTGGATTTCCTTAATGTTTTTGGCAAATACTATTTCCTTTGTACTCCATGGAACTTCATTGCTATTGAAGAGTACCATTTGCGATGAATAAATCCTTTATTTTATAAAGGTTCTACAAGACCCTTTTTGGGTCTAACCAGGGTTTCTGAAATGATTCCCCCATCTAGTGGGCACTCTATTCCATGTGGCTATAGGACTTTGTGTGAAGAAATACTTTCCATCATTTGTGTGAAAACCAAGTTTTTGTTGAAGAATTGAATTTAAAGTAACAACTGTAATTCACTGTATTAATTCCTTTCATACTGTAATTTCAAACATTTCAATCATGTCAACTCTTAATATCTGTTTGCTTAAACTAAAGAGGTACAACTACTTCAACCCCTTCTTGTGCAGTATTACCAGTCCTGGAATCAGCCTAGTCACTTTTCTCTGGACCTTTCCAGCACAGCTTTATCTTTTTTTGTAATATGGAGACCAAAACCACATACTCTACTCCAGGTGAGGCCTCACTTGTGTGTAATATAACTTAATCATAACCTCCCTTGACATGTATTCCACACATCATGATATACAACCTAACATCGTCTTAACCTTCTTGGTCACTTCTGTGCACTGTCTTCATGCTGACATTGACAAGTCCACTATGACCCCTAGATCCTTGTCATAAGGAGCAATTTCAAGTTTGAGATCTCCCATTGTGTCTTCAGGTCTCACATGTTAACTTTACATTCACTTATGTTACATTTCATTTGATACAAATCTGCCCAAACCTGTATGCCGTCCAAGATCCTCTGTAACAATTTAGCTGATTCTACATCATCTGCTCTTCCATCTATTTTGGCATTATCTGTAATTGTAACCAGTTTATTGTTGATTATATTCTTGTCATTAATGTATATAAAAAAGACTGGCAGGCCCAGCACTGACACCTGAGGGACGCCACTTCTAACATCAACTAATTCTGACAAATGCTTCCCTCACCATAACCCTTTGGCATGAAACAGGGCTGAACTGAAGTCCTCCACACGCACGCCGGTCAGCCCCAGTCACTGTATACATGTGTATTCAACTGTATTCTAGCTAGCTTGGATATTTTATATACCACACCATTTGCACACACTGCCATCTGCTTAGACTTAAGTGTAACCTCCCTTGACGTGTACTCCACACATGGAGTACAGATGAGCTGAACGGGAGTATAAAATGCTGTTTGGTCAAGAAGATGATACGGCCCTTTCATCATGGTCAACAAAACACTCAATCTACCCCTTTGATAATTTGATTAACTGAACAGAAAAGAAATTTAAGCTTTCAGGGAACACACACATTTAGAACAACATAAAATAATTCTCACACTGTACATCGAAAACTATCGATTGAAAGCTTGGTTACATCTCAATTGCAAACTCAGAGACATAAGAGCATCAGGAGCTCTTGCTAAGGAATTTAATTTCTTTCAGAAGATTTTTACTTCTGATGGCCTGATTCATAATCTCCTGGTTGTCAACTGTCATGCAAGGGGCTATAAGCTAGTAATTTAATGAAAGGGCTGGAGAACAAGAAGATAATCTAATGAAAAATCTTATCAAAGAAACCCTGGATTTAATTATAGCTCAGAGTTTAGGAGTTTGTTTTGCCAGTAACAGTCTTGTGGTGCTTTTGCCAATATAAGGAAGAAAGCAGCAAAAAAACAAATACAAAACACTGGATGATGGAGCGTGCGTAGTGTTAGTTAATCATGTGAGTTAATGAACACTGGACAGTTTTAGAAAGTATAAGAATAACAAAAAGACACTGATGGTTGGGCTGCATGGATCAAGTTTTATTTGCTTTGGGTGTCTGAAAAAAAAGTATCCCAATTCCTGTAACTGCATTTGTGTGCCAGTTATAATCACCCCTCTTTACATTTTCTGGTTTATACTGCAAATCACTCTCTTCGGTTTTCACAATGCTGCAGTCCCACTGAGTGAAACAGTTCTTAACACACCTCTAGATTTCCATCTTCTTCCATTATGGTAATTTACCAGGGTTCCGCTTCTTTCATTTACGTCCTATCTCTTCTAACCACCAGGATTTTATTAATCTACCACACGATACAAAACAACAGTATTCTCACAGAGGCTCTTCTGTCCTCTCTCTAGCAAAGCCTAGAAATGAGATCTTTACCCCAACAAGAATCTCAGGCCCTATCCACATTACTGTGTTTTTGTCTAAAAATACGCACAATAGTTCCCTTTTTTGTCCTTTGTTCATGTTATCCCTGTATTTTCATTCTTTGAAAACAAGAGACTTCTGTAATATCATAATTATGAAAACACCATCTTGACATTTAATGTGGGCAGGAGAAATTTTTTTTCAAAATTGAATCGCACTCCTATTTGCTTGTACTTTCTACATGGTCTTTCTCTAATCAGATCCTGCTCGTTACGCCATCTTATTCTCTAACTGGTCAGTCTTCACAGAAGTAAACCATATTCCAACATAGCAGGCATGGAAGTTGCTTTCCATGGCAAGTGTTATATTGCTTATCTGTATGCATCTTAATTGCATTTTGTACAGTTGTAAATGCCGCATTCATGCACAAAAGGCAAATAATTTACTCACTGCTACAGTTTTGCGATAAATACTCTTACTACCGGTGTAACTGTTGAAGATGCAATTTCAGAGCCCCTTGAAAAGTAGATTGAATAAAACTCTGTTGACAGCATTTTAACAATGTCTATTAATTAAACTTGATCCATGCAATAAAGAGGGGTGCTTTAAAGTGGACGGGTGTAGAATGCAGCTGAGCTCACTCACAAGAATACAAGAATGAGATACGAAAGCACAATGCAGTATAGCAAGGATACAGACACACAAATTGATTTATTTTCTCTAGTGAGTTATTTTTACAAATGCTGTTTGGTACAAGATGTGTCCCAATTGCTGTGAACTTTATCATTGGCCGTGTTTTCATTAACAAGATGACCGTTCTGAAGACTATTACCTTCAATTGTGATCAGCTCCTTAAAGAATGTATTTATTTTCTATGCTGTGAATGCACTGACAAGAGTCCTACATGCACTTATAGTTTTGAATATGCATAAACCACAAAGGAATCTGATTTTCACAGGATTCTGATATATTTTTTTTTTTTTTACACAGTCCCTTCAAGAAGTTCTCTGCCAATGCATGAGAGCAAAGGTGTACGTCATTCATATACATGAGTCACACATGCGTGTCGGAGGATCTCCTCACAGGTTTGATGGAGGTATGTGATAACCCACCAGGGCAAGTGGGGGTGCTATCACTAGCAGTCTCTTCTCCTTCTCTCTGCACAGCTTGAGAAACCACCCAGTGAGGGCACTTAGCCCCACCCCTTCCGATTGGCACACTATAAGAAGCCTGGTTGCCCCATAGGAGGCATCACTCCCTAATAAGAACAACCCGCCAGACAGGGCTCCCTTATTTCTGACAACCCAAAGGGCTTGTTGTCTTGTTGTTGTTATTGAGTGCCTATTTACTTTACTACCTAAAGGCATGACTTTTTCTGTGGATGAACATATTAAACAGGATGACCCATTTGGTGTCCCAACTTTTCATTTTTCTTGGCCTGCCCTTCCTGCACCCAGCAACAGCATGTTTGGCTGTTTCAGTGTGGACAAAGGTGCTTTTCCAAATGATGTGAAAACTAGTGATCATTTTAATTTAAAGACCTAGCAGTGTGAATGTAGCCTTAGCCCTCACTCACACCCTTTGCCAACCAAAATTCTGACAACTGGATTGTCAGCTCCTGACCTTATTCAAAATATGCCAATGGCATTCAAACTTCCAGTCTCCAGCTCTGGCATGCACTGAAGCTTCACCCATCTTCCAGTAATCCACCATTTTTTTCTTTTGCTCGTAATCACAACATTCGTGATAATGTGTTTATACTGCTTAAGCTTATCTGTTCTCTTAAAATTGGAAACTTTCCTTGTTCAAATTGTTGGTTCAGTTTTGACTGTGTCGTCTACTCATTTCTAATTGTTGTTTAATCTGTTCCACCTTTATTGCCAATATTTTGTTTAGTTTTTCATTTAAATTTATGCATGTTTTTTTCTTGTTTTAAAGTCTTTGTCAGGGATGCCAGGGGCCATGACCCAGCCGGGACGCCAGGAGGGACCGGAAGAGGGTCAGAGCCCTGCCTGGATCACGTGGGGTTTGCCTTCCGGGTTGCTTTGTGGGCCACGGGTCAAAGGCATGGAAACCCTTCCCTGTAGGGGCCCGTGGTCACCGCCAGGAGGCGCCCCGATGTCTTGGAGACTTGTTGCCCCTGCACTTCCGCCACACCAGGAAGTGCTGGGGGGAAGACCTTGGGTGTTACCCGGAGGGCTGTCAGGAGGACAGCCGGCACTTCCACCACGCTGGGGCGTGGCCTACGGAGGAATGCCGGGAACACCTGCTGCTCATCCGGGCACTCTTTAAAGGGCCGTCCTTCATACATTCGAGGCTGGAGTCGGGTGGAAGTAGGACAAGGCAGGAGCAGAGAGGATGAAGGCGGCCCGAAGCAAGGCGTCGTGAGGCCAGGACTTTGGGAAGGGGTTTGTGCACTTGTGTGGGTCTGTGTGACCAAAGGACTGGGGTCTTTGTGACCAGAACAGTTGTATATATTGTAAATAAACGTGTGGTGGTTGTGCAAAACAAGATGTCTGCCTGTCTGTGCCCGGGTGCTGTTGACATCTTTTTATTGTTTTATTGTGTTTTTGCAATAAAAGATTATTCTGTCATTTTTTTTCATTTATGCTTATTTTGTGCATAATTGCTTTAGTGTTTGATATTTTATTTATTTATTTGTTTGTGATATTTCACTCATTGCTTATCTTTATAATTATGTCTCCTAATAACAATATTATTATTTAATAATAATAATATTGTAGCATCCCGGCCAGGCTAAAGCCCTCTGTGGGGATGGGGGAACGTGACTATTGGGTCGATCGAAGAAGGGCGGAGAATGGCGCGGAGGACTGGCATCAGATGTTCGATGGACAGGAAAGGGATGAAAAGGGGTGGCACCCTGAATGGAGGGGCAGGGAAAGGAGGCAGTTTCCTTAGGAGGCATTAGCTCTCCGGAAATGTGTTCTTTTGAAATTGCGGCATGTTAAGTAACCGAAAAATATAGAAATATGACAGAAAAGGCGATATCCCTCCCATTGTGATTACGGCGGTACAAAACACATGAGAGAAATATACTATAGCTTACTATACTGGCGATTTTACGCGGTTACAGACGGGAAGCCTATGACAGACTCTATCCAGGTGTGGGAGTCTGGTTCTACACAGTCTGCCATTTTTTGTCACCACGCTGATAGGATTTTTCCAGACAGAGGTCCGACAGCTTCAAAGGGTTTGGCTGTTGTCCAAGCCTTTTAATACTGTCTGCTTCACTTGCTGGTCTTCTCTGTCTCCAAACAAGGGCAGGTAGGGACTGAACTCCTCCTCCACAAAATACAGAAATAGCACAATGCCTACATGCCGGTTCTCATTCTCCCAACAAGGAAAGAAGATTTTTGTACTGACAGAGGACAGAAATACTATTTATTCTGTGTTTAGGCTGACTATACAATCCTCCAGTTGTCTTTGGCTATCTAATCTAATGCTTGGTTGGCAATTCTAAATGCTGAGCCCCTGTGTGCCAAACGTAGCATACACATGTGAATGGATCCTTTAACAGTGTTGTCCAGATATAGTGACAGAAATATTAAAGAAAAATGTATTATAACAGAGGCAGGGATTTGGTTTTTTTTTCTGGAGGGTTCGAGCAGGACGACGTAAAGGAGACGATGCATGTGAATGCAACGGTTTTGTTTTTTTGGTTGATTGACGGCATCTCTCCGGACATAACAATGGGAGATTCATAGACAATTTCAAATAGTTTAAGTCCAAAGTTTTTCATTTTGCTTGCACAATCGTGCAACTTTTTTTTGACTGTTCCAGTAAACTTTTCTCTGATCCCTTGTCTCCCTGTGTTTCTCCTTTTTTGAACCTGACATGTTCTGGTCGCTACAATAAATGTATTTATAGAACACCTTTCCAAAGCCTATACTACACTGTTATACTCTCCTCAATTTTATTAATATACAGGTTTTAAATGATTTTTTATATGAAAATGCTTTTTTTTTTTTGCAATTTGTTATTATTTGTTTCCTTTCCCTCACAAAAAGCATCTTGCTCAATAGAACCGTTTTCAACTGTTCTACTGCACAATCTTTTTCTTTACATTTAATTAGACAGCATGCAACTACAACCCAAGCAACCTTTTAATCAAATGCATGTTTAACTTGTCCTCCCTCCACATTTACTGTGATGGTATTTAGATTGTCATGACCTAGGCTGTGTTTAAAAGCTAAACTGCCCATAAGAACATTTAATAATGTCAATTTTGGTTTTGCTGACCTAATGACAGCTTCTGGGTTCTTCCCAGCTGGCCTTACATCACAGGTTGATACAGAATAATTAAGTTTGTTACATGCATAAATGTAAAAGTATTAAAAAATCAATATGCAATGCCTGCAAAAAGTATTCACCCCGTTGACAAAGGGTTTTACTTGGCATTTTTGACACTAATCAAGAGAAAAAGACTCTGTAATGTCAAGTGAAAACAGATTTCTGTAAAATGGTCTAAATTAATTGAAAATAAAAAAAAAAATAAAAATAACTGATCCCATAAGTATTCACCCCTTAGTATGAAACACTTAGATCCTCACTGGTGCAGCCCAGTGGTTTTAGAAGCCCCAGAATTAGTTCAATGGAGACCACTGGTTGGGTTTCTCGTGATTGAAGTCTAAATGTCCCTGTATCTGGAAGGGGTAACTTATGGTGAGTCAGTAATGTGGCCTAATGCACACAATGAAGACAACAAACACTCCAGGCAACTCCATGAGAAGGTGACTGAAAGGCACAAGTCAGGGGATGGAAACACTCCATGTCACTGAAAATCCCTAGGAGTCCAGTTAAGTCGGCCATTAAGAAATGGAAAGAATATGACAGATGTAAATCTTCCAAGAAAAAACTGAGCAATTGTGCAAGAAGACAAGTGTGGGAGGCCACCAAGAGAGAGACCTGTCATGGAGGTACAAACTACAGCAACTGAGACTATACAGACTGTGATGACAACTAACTACTGCCCAGGAGATTAAACAGTCACAATGATATGGGAGATTGGCAAAGAAAAAGTCACTGTTAAAAAAATGCACACGACATCTTGGCAAGAGTATACCAGTAGGAACATGATAGATTCTAAAGTCAGCTGGGAGCAGCCTGTATCATCAGATTAGACCAAAATTGAGCTTTCTTGCCTTCAGATTAAGCCAAACACTGCACATTATCAAAAACACACCGTCTCTGTCATAAAGCATAGTGATAGCAGCATCAGACTATGGGGGTCCTCCTCAGCAGCAGGCCCTGGAAGGGTTGTGAAGGTAGAAAGTACAATAAATGCAGCAAAAATGAGAAATCTTGTAGGATGCAGTCTGCAAGAAACCTGCACTTTGCGAGAAGATGTGATTCCAGCAAGGCAACAACCTCAAGCATAAAACCCAATCTACGATGGAATGGATTCAAAACAGCAATGTTAATGTCCTAGAGTGGCCAAATCAGAGTCCAGATCTCAGTAAACTTGAGGCCGGACAGTCTTTGTCAAAGGCTCTTCACTCACAATCAACATGTAACCTGACAGAACTGGAACAAATTTATAAAGAAGAATGGAGACAAAGTGCAGTGTCCAGACATGCAAAGCTGATAAAGAGAGACCTGTCCACACAGACTCAAGGCTGTCAGGGCTGCCAAAGGTGCATTTACTAAGTACTCACTTGAAGAGGGTGAATACCACTTCCAGAAATGTCCACTAGGGATGATTTCCCATCAAACTCTGACTTGATATAAGGCCAAATGCAGGATCTTTATAAAATAATTTTATTCTCAGAAAATGCTCTGTTACTCTGTGAAGCTCCAAAGAGCAGAATTAAGAGGCTGCCAGCAACACAAGGCAATCCAAGCACACATCCCCATCTAACATGGCTGCTACAGGTCTGTGATGTCAAGCTGGACTTGCAAAGCATCATGGGGCGCTGGGAAAAAAAAAGTTTGTCTAAGCTAGCTGCAGAGCAAGCTCACCAGTGAACCCAGCAAACTTCCAGGAAAAAATGCTTTGGTGCATTTTTCCAATCAAAACTACTTACTGCTATTCATATTATGTGAGATACAATACATGAGAACTAGAAGACATCATAAGCTAAGCCTAGTGTCTTTAATCTCATTGTCACAACTGATTTATGAAAATATGCAAACTTTGGTAAATAAAGGAACCAGTACCATTACTGCTGTTTCGCCACAGCTCCGCAACGTTTTAGACAGCAATAGTCCGACAGTGCCAGGACTCATTTTATCCCATTGGACATCATCAAACTAGTACTTTGCAGGTAGTTAACACAGAGGAATAGATATTGACTTGTCTCTATAACTCCATGTTGATTTTAAGATTCCAGCAACAGATGCATTCATGATAGTGAGCAAAGTGGTTACCCATAGATATGGAACTCCATCATGAAGGGTTATTGTAAATGGGGTCCACTATAACAAAAAGGAGTGATTCATTGGTCTAAGGTGATTTTTCCTGCATGCCCTGTGGCCTTCTTCAGGTGATCAGGTTTAACGGTTTATTATCAGCTCACAGCGCACTGCCTTATAGCTAACGCTGCCTTTGGCCAGGTTCTCCTTGCTCTCCTAACCATTATCTACAGCAGTTCACACACTCCACTACTTATGTCACTGTTGCTGTCATTGGACTTGTGCAGTTCTCTGCAACTGGGAGCCGGATTGCATCGCCGGGTTGCAGGTGGTACAAATTTTTGGTATCAGCCATAACACCCATCCGATTTAAATAAACCACAGGTTGAAAGTCCAAAAGATATGAAGCAATTTCACTCATAGAACAGTCAATCAATTCCAAATAAACATAGGCAGTATCAAACTGAATAGAAAGAAGCCCAATAAATGGTGCCACATTGGTAATCATTGCTGACTCACAAACTCCTGAGCCAGAGTTTGAATCACATCTTGATCACTGTTTGTTCTGAGTTTGCTCATTCGCCCAGTGATTGTGTGGATTATTTAGGAGTTAAGCATGGGCAATTAGAGGACATCTTCAAGGCTCGAACCAGGTGAGAAATTTCACCCCAAGTAGAGAGGGATCTCTGTCAGTAATACAATCTTCTTTTACACATGCAGCTTACAGGGACACCGGTCGGAGGACAAATTAAATCATTTCCACACCAACTCTGGAAGCTCTGCCCCTCCCAGGAGACTGATTTAAAACAAGGGCCACCTAAAGTGGATGTTCTCTATGGACCCATGACTGATGGAGACACAGTTCCAAATCTGAAGCAACGTTTCTTTGAACCCTTTTGATCACAGCAGACATTGCTGTTTTACACCCTCATGTGCTCTTTTATTTAACAACTTAGTATTCCACCATTAAATGTGGTTTACCATGGTGGTACCTTAAGCCTTCATGCCGTCTCTCCCTTTATTTTCACACTGGATAATCTGGTTTTCCCCAACATCCCAACAACATGCATGTTAGATCAACTGTAGACGTTAAGTCTGCCCCATATGAACAAGTGGACCTGCAGATGGGCTTGAGTCCTTTCTGTGGTTGAGTTCTGCTATGGTGCCCTGACAGACACAGACTCCCTGTATCTCTGAAGCAGACAGTTAGGTTAAGGACTCAAACATGATGGCTGGATACAGAGGGACAATTTATTGACTGTATATTCAGATATTCAGTCAAACTTCAAAGTTGAATGCACAATTCTTAGGCTGCATGTAATCCCTAAATAATTTTTGCTTTTATATTTTATGAAAAGAATTCTGGTCACCTTGAAGGTTTCTTGTTATTTTAACTTAAGATGTCACTGTTAAGTCTGCTTAATCCATTTCAGTATTGGAGGGGCTTTTATCCTTTCCCTGCATCATCCCAGCGTTGAATCCCTGCAGTAAATTGGGAAAATCTGGAGTACCCTGGAAAAAACTCTTGCAGACAATAGAAGGCAGATACATACATTTCACAGTGACTGGGCCCAGAGTTCAAAACCAGGACACCTGATTTGTGCAAGCCACTGTATTTCCAGGCCTCCCATTTTATTTCCAAAGAAAAAGATGTAGTCTTCATTGCCATTTGAAGATTTCAGGGTAGTATTTGAGGATATACTCCCAAATGGAGGGCTAATACCAAAAATAAGGATGGGAGAAGTAAAGGAGGCACTGAAAAGAGTGAAGAATGAAAAGGCAACAGGACCAGATGAAGTACCAGTGGAAGGAATTGAGGGAAGGGTGGAAAGTGTGCTGTGTGATCAAAAGCCAAAGATCTATGAACATGAGAGAATACCAGATAAGTGGAAGAACAAAGCTATTGTACCCATTTATAAGAAAGTTTATAGTCAGAATTACGGAAAATATATAGAAGGATAAAGCTGATATCAAACGAAATGAAAAAGGTTACAGAGAGAAGGCATAGTGAAGAGACCACCATAGTGGAAGAGCAGTTTGGTTTAATGCCAGAGAGAGGAATAATTGATGCATTCTTTACATTGAAACAGATCATATGGAAGCATTGAGAAAACAAAGGATTGCAAATGGTGTTAATCATGTCAATAGAGTGCCACATCAAAAGGTCTAGAGGTGCATAAGAAAGAAAGGAGGGCTAGAGAAGTATGTGAGGATTGTCCAGGATATGTAAAAGAGAGTGAGGATTCGGGATAAAAGCAGTGTTGGGGTAACAGACAAGATCCCAGTTTCAGTAGGTCTCCACCAGGGATCTTCTTTAAGCCCTTACATATTTGAAATTGTTATTGATGTTTTAAATCATGGGATAAAAGACCAAATTCCCAGGTCCTGGCTTTTTGCTGATGACACTGTGTTAAGTAGCACCAGAAAGGAGGGTATGGAGAGGAAGTTGGAAGAATGGAGAATGACTTTGGAAGACAGAGGATTGAATATACACTGGAAGAACACAGAATATTTGAGGATATTCTGCAGGTAGAAATATTGAAAAAGCATTAGACTGGAGAAGGAGGTTAGGGACCAAGCTGTGGGGAAAGGGTTGATTAGGTACATCAACCTTACATAGATGTGGAAAAGATGAAAAGAAGAAGTATTCATTGCCAAGGTCTAGTCTGTCTACATCTTCCCCACCTATGCCTGCCACTAACCTGGAACTGCACCTGACTGTCACCCTTTGTCTTTCAGACACAAGAAAATTCTATGTCATCATTTCAGGTTATATAGGTTGCCCAGCCACCAGGCACTCAGCAGCAAATGCCACTCAAAGACCTAGCTCCAGAAGTGAGTTCCGGAAAACCATCCCCAGCAGAGTACACTTTCTTTTAATTTGTACCACAAGTGCAAGTGGCAGAAATGAGGTTTCTTTGAAGGCTGGTTGGGGTGACACTCCATGATGGGCTCTCTCTACAGCTGATCCAGGCACTCCCCATGGTGGAAAAACCCTGTGGCAGACTCAAGACACACTGGAGGAATTATATCTATCAGCTGGCTTGGGAATACCTGGAAATTCTGCAGGAAGAGCTAGAATCTGTACCTGGAGATAGGGAGGTCTGGGCTGACCTACTTGATCTGCTTCTACCACGACCCTCACCAGGATATATATCCAGCCATCCATCCATCATCCAACCCGTCATATCCTAACTACAGAGTCACAGGGGTCTGCTGGAGCCAATCCCAGCCAACACAGGGTGCAAGGCAGGAAACAAACCCCGGGCAGGGCGTCAGCCCACCACAGACCAGGAAATATGGTTTTAGAAAATGAGGTGAGACAAGATAAAAAAAAAAAATGTAAAAGTTAGATTAACTGACAACTCCATTTTGTGTGAGTGTGAGTATATAATACAGTGTGAAAGAAATTCAAAAAATGTCTTTGATAGAGTGCCAAGATATCATGAGGATAAGCTTCCCTTGACCCTGAACTGGAACTGGCAGGATTCATAAATGAATGAATGAATGAAAGGTAATAATGAAGCTCTGTATGCAGGTAATAATACATTTTTTAAATTATGCAGAGTGTAGACCTTGGAACAAATACTGTAGTTTATTAACAAGAAAATTAAGAAAATTTAACTGATCTCACATACTGAAATTATTTTTGTTGCCACAACCAATTCAGGCAGACTTGTAAAGCCAAATCACCAAGTGTTACTGTTTGCTTGAATTGTTTACAGAACCAGCCCAGTTGTCTAACAGTTTTACTGAATGGCTTTTTCCTGATATTGATTCACTTTTCTGCATCAGCTCAAAAGCGCCTCTCTCTTTTCATTAAGGATTCAGGGTATTTTACAATCTGAGCGTGAGATCATACAGATCAAATCACCATTGTCTGGGTGGCTGCTCTGTTTTAACTGTCCTATCCAAAATGTGGCAAAGTAATACAACCCAAAAGACCTGAAGCTAGAAGTGCACGCTAAAAGAAATTTGTTGAGGAAATGGTGGGAATATGCAGAGACAGGTAGTTTGCAATTTGTACAAAAGTGTTTTGTTTTTACTTGTAATCTTTAGTAGTCAAACTCCATTACAATCCCCAGATTATACAACAGAGGAGCTTCAGTACATCCTGCAGGGGTTATATATTTACACAGCATTATGCTGCCTTTAGATATGAAATTAACACAAAAGAATCGCAGCTCCGTGTCACCGCCTCAGACTTGAATGAACAGGCAGCATCTCATGGATGACATGTTACATGTTCTGCACTTCAGGGAGTCTAAGATGTCTCGATGCACACACGTTCTGCAGTTGACTTATGGCAATCTTGATAGTACTGCACCAATTTATGCCCACGTAAGTGCAGCCAGCTCTCAATACTCTCTACGTGATTGTTCAAAATATCAAATGAATGGAGTTTTTCTTTTTTAAACAATTCAGGGCATCTTAAGTAAAATTAAGACGAATAATATTGTGCCATCTCAGTTGTATTGTCTTTTGTCTCCTTCGGCCGAGACGTCAAGAGTGAGTTGGGCTCGCTTGTGGACCAGCTGAATAATCTGATTATCATTTGACTCAACTTTTGTCACAGTTCTGTAGCAACACAGTGTAAAAGCAAGAAGTGCAGAAGAGCTGACTAGCAAACTGCTGCCAACACAAAATCATTTCCATTCTCACTGGAGGAAGATGTTGAATCGAAGCTCCCATGTGAACAACCCACTTAGTATTCAAAGGTAGATTGCTTTTGTATCGTTTTGCTTTTTGAACAATTTGATAGCTGAGATATATGTGCATTTTTCAGTTTAGATTGGTGCCTACCTACAATATCATTGCCCTGGCACGTGAATGGCAACACATAGAGCACCATGTGCATCTCTCCTGACTCACCATTCTACTGCTGCCATTTTAATTGGGATAAACTGCTTATTAAAATATTTTACTCAGACAATTAATGTGTTCAGGTTTGGTTCTTGTTTTGTGCCCTATGCAACAGGGAAAAGCTCTGGCCTCCCACAATCCTTAACAGCAATGATTGGATGAATGGACACTTTTACATTTCATCCATCTTCCAGAGTTAGAAATATCAATTAAATTTGTGTGAAACCGAAGCATGTGATGTTCAGGGAGTTGCTCTGCATCATAACAAAAGTCTTTGGTAGACATTAAATGACTAACACCTTATCCTCCACAGTATGATGCTTATCTTATGAAGAGATCTGCTAACAAACCATTGATTCTTTACAGAAACTGGATCAAATACTGTTAATGCTCAGATGCTTGTTAATAAAATCTGAGATGGTCTTTTCATCTTCTAAAAATGAAGTGCAGTAATAGGATAGAGAGATGATATATATCAGAAAATGTAACATCTACATGGGGGCACGGTCGACATGCCATGTTGCCTCATTGGGTGGTGGCCTGTCACCTCGTAAAAGGTGACGCATTATATGATCGAGCACAACCATCATAGATGGGTATGGCACACCCCCTGCATTTGGCCTTGCCCCATTCTCAGGTCTTGGAAGGCAAATTCGAAATACTACAGCATTATTGTGCAGCCCATCACCTGATATACTTCTGTTGAATGGCCCGTGTTGAATGCGTTGAGGAATTGCCTTAATGTGTGGCCCATCACCTTGTGCAAGGGGGTGATTATTTGAGTTATGCCTTTCCCTGTCATCTGACATCCTTACTCAGAATTCCTCAGCAAATGTAAATGAAAGGTGACACGAAGTGCATCAACTGTCCAACCTAACTGTTCAGTGTGAATCCTTTCTATCTCACTCTTGAGTACTAACTGAGGTATTGTGGCTGTGTGGTGCTTATTTAAAGCAGTCTCGGCAAATCTCACGAGGAAAAACTGGGCGGGGATTAAAATAGCCACACCCACTTGGATTAAAATAGCAGGTCAATACAGTTTCATTCTGTACAATGGCATGGTGGCACAGTGGTTAGTATTCAAGTCCTGATCAGGATATTTTGTGTGTGAGGAGTTTTAATGTTTGCACATAATTTTTTTCTTCTTTCCCATACACAATGGGTTAACTGATCCTTTACGGGTGAGTACTGAGTATGGCTGAGTAGATAGATAGATAGATAGATAGATAGATAGATAGATAGATAGATAGATACTTTATTAATCCCAAGGGGAAATTCACATAATCCAGCAGCGGCATACTGATACAAAAAAACAAAATTAAATTAAAGAGTAATAAAAATGCATGTAAAAGCAGCCAATAACTTTGAGTAATGTTAGCATTTACTCCCCTTGGTGGAATTGAAGAGTCGCATAGTGTGGGAGAGGAACGATCTCCTCAGTCTGCCAGCGGAGCAGGACAGTGACAAAAGTCACTGCTGTATTCCACATCGCGCATTTCCATCCAGTTTGTCTTTCATTACGCCGGACTCACTCCAACACCCTCATCACGAGAGACCCCGGGGTCGGATCATTTTCCACCATCGCCGAGGATACACGGTGAGGCTGTTCCATTTTGTTCCGGGAATTACAAACACTCCATATATCGGTTAACCAGTCATCTGCATTCAGGACAATTGTTACTCTGACTCAAGTTCACGACCGTCCATTTCCGTGCTTCATTCATTCTTTTTTGATATTTGTGTTGTTTGTTATATGTTGCAAGGGCAAGGGAGGGGTTGTTATATTCATATAGGGATTTGTCACGGTGTTGCTTTGGTGGAGGGATATTTATAATTTGTTTAGCTTGTCTGTTTCATTTAATACAATTTATCAGTTTAAGTTTACATATCTGCTTTTCTTTTGTGCTTTTTTACTCCTTCGATTGTGGGGGAAAGGTTTAATTTGTTAAAGGTACGGCTTGATTAAGATTTAACCTCAGCAATTAATCCAGGCCACAGGTCTTGGAGATGTAGCTGCCGGCCGGGTAAGGGGTCGGCCGTTACAACTTGAGTTTATCAGCTTGCATAATTACAGGTTTTGAGGTCAGACAAATTATTAACAATGCAAATGGCCATCAAAGGCATAATGTCTTCCATACTGTTATCCAAAGGTATCCAAGTTTTAACACCAGCGTGACCTTCAGGCTGACATGTTTCAGAATCACCTCTTCCTGAAGGCCAGACACTGTAAATGATATTCATCAGTGGCCCTTAAAATCAACAAGAACTACAAGCCACAGTGGGTCCACAGGACCGAGTTTGGGAACCACTGATGTAAAAAGTTTTTCGTCAACATTCTAAAGACGCAAAGGTCACGACAATCGGTGCTCTAAGCTGGGGTATGTGGTTGTGTGCATGGAATGCCCTCGGAAGAACTGATGCTGCATCTACGGCTGGTTCCTGCTATAGACCTAAAGCTGCTGGGAAAGCCATCAACTCTCCATGATCCTCTAATGGAAAACAAGGATTCAAAAATGGGTGGATAAATGGATCATTAGAATGTCAAACAGGATGTCTATGCATTTTAATGTCATATGTGATGGTTTATAGAATTGTGTCATTACCTCAGTACTACACAGTTATTTAAGTACTGTTGTATGGAATACATGTTTCACTGTAAGCACAAATTTATGCAAATCTGTAATTTTCAATATCAAAATTTAAGAATCATTTTAGAATTTTTGTAATCATTTCCAAGCTAAAGTTAAAAAACAATTTTCCTTATTTACCCAAGGTTCATTGTATAAATTCCAACTTCTCCCAAGCTTATCTAATACCAATATGTAATCAACAAATTATATATTATTAATAATATTAAATACAATATTGCACTAATCGATTAACACTCTTAATTACAACTTTACTTTGTTACCCATCTTTGTTTTGACTGTGACTGACCCAGCAGACAGTTGATGATCTGGCTTTTGAGTTGTCAGTCCTTGGATCTGTGTTGGGTTCAGTAGCGGATTTGTCTTTATTCACCTTTGGTTTTTTTTTCTTAGGCGTCACTGTCTTCCATAGTGGTCCAAATTAATTCACTAAGAAAGAAAAATAATAAGATCAGCCCATTGACTAACAAGCCGTTATTCCTACTTTATATACTGTAGACTATGTATACAGTATGGTAGACAGCACAAGTTTCTCTAAGGGTACTGGAGTCCTATCAGATGTTTGCACCCCGATTTTCTTGAATGAGTGATCTTGCTTGCAACATTCAGCCCCCCAAGAAGTTTTCAGATTTTATTGTTGTACAGCATTAAATTACAATGGATATAATTTGGCTTTTTAACATTGAACAAAAGAAAAAAAAATCTTTAAAATGAAAGTGAAAAAGGAAATCTGAAAGAGGTCTAAATTAATTCTAAATGTAAAACACAAAATAATTGTAAAGGAGCGGTAAGTAGAAGCGTCTCTGCCTTAAACGTTTTCTTACAGGTTGAACATGCCTGCCTCTCCTTTGTAATTATTTGCTATACTCTTTCCTTCACTAAAATTAATTCTAACTTAATACTATCTGGGGCATTTAGTTTATTCTAGTGTCCCTTTCAGGATCTTATTGTTGCTTGACCAGCCTAGTTGATTGTTACTCTGATAGTTGGAGGGGATACGTTCACTTGGATAGCAATACTGAATTTCCTTTTTATGGTTTATGTGCAGAGTGGGTGCTAAAACACCTCCATTCCTATGGGCTGTCAATACATTTCATCTTCCCAGCTCCACCTGCTTCTGGTTCTCTTTGGCTGGTCCCTATCTGATGTCGTTCAGCCCTCTACTATTCTTGTTTATCTTGCTGTATCAACACTTTGTTTTGTGTAAGTCCTCATTTAAGGTGGTATTTTTTGAAAAACCATCTTAGCCTCTTGTCTTACCATTATACACAACTTGTTTGAGTCATCTTTCTGGAGGTATATTCCCATGTTGTGCACTGGAGCTTTATGTAGAGGACGTTAGATGTTCTACACACAACAGAACTTTGATAATCATCTAGCATTTGCTGGATATCACTGAGAAATCAGAAAATTGCTTTTTATACACACCTACCAATGCGCACCTCAGATAGTGCTTACATGGACTTCTTCCATTGGTTAGGATGTGGTGCCGTTTGGTGCCGTTTATCCATAAGACCCAAAGGTTTTCATATGAAAAACGGACACCTACTTTTTCTACTTTTGGGTGCCGTGCCTTTACAGAAACTTTCTTTCTATTTTCCATTTGTCTTATTTTATTTAGAATTATTAATATTTTAATGTTAATGTTTTGATTAGTAATGTTAAGATTTGGCCTCTGGCTTGTTACCATATATTTTTACATGAATTTTCAAACCAAACTGGAGAGATGCTGCTGTCAAAGCAGACCCTTCCACTGACCTACCTCAACTGTCTCTCAGACAAGCTGCAAATCTGAGAAATGTCACATGGTGAGCGTAAAAGATCTGACGGCTACTTTCCTCTATAACATCTGTGAGAACAGAAGAGGCTGTGAGGAATGTGAAGTGGCATATATTAAACACTAGCAAAATACCCGCGCTTCGCAGCGGAGAAGTAGTGTGTTAAAGAAGCAATGAAAAAGAAAAGGAAACATTTTGAAAATAACGTAACATGATTGTCAATGTAATTGTTTTGTCACTGTTGTGAGTGATGAGTGTTGCTGTCATATATATATATATATATATATACACATACATATACATACACACATACATACATACACAAATACATATATATATATATATACATACATACACACACACATATATAAACATATATATACATATACATACATATCTACATATATACACACACAGCTATGTCGTATCAGTGCAATACGCTGCTTGTTAAAACGGATGACTCCCGCTCTTACGTGCAAGTCTGCGTGGATATTATGAACTATCGTATTTGTTCAAGTTCTATTTAAATTTTAAATAGAAGGAATTTTTATTTAGTCGACAGAAATATCTTTGGTAGGAATGGTAAAACAGACAGGAATATTATTCCTGAATAAATCAACTCAAACCTTAAACAACTTATAATATTTTGCTCTCCATAAAAATATATCCTGTCTAAATTATACAAGTTAGAAATAAAGTAAACATTAAAAGAACAAACATTCAAATTTCTTTACTCTTATGTAATTTTATATAAAAATAAACTTAGATTTTAAATATCCCAAAAGATTTTGCTCTCCATAAAAATATATCCTGTCAAAATTATACAAATTCAAATATGAACATGCTGCATAACAAAACCTAGAAATATAAATAAAATGTGTTCCTTTCAGCAATAACAAATCAAATCATTCAGTTGTCTTTGCTCATATGTCATTTTAGAGCTGGACGCCTGGCATCTTTTTTTGGCAACAAGTTTGTTTCTGTTTGGTGTGAGGTTCTGTGTTGTGGAGATTCTCAGGATGGATTGCAGGTGCTCATCAGTGAGGCGACTCCTGTGTGCTGTTTTGTTAGTCTTTATCACTGAGAAGAGCTTCTCACACAGATATGTGCTACCAAACATGCACAAGGTTCGAGCCGCATGTAGACGGACTTTTTTTGTTCTTCAAAGTCACCAAAGCGCCGTGCAAACTCAGTGCGCTCAGTTTATCAGCAAAGTGCGTATTTGGGAACACCGTAGTGACGACTTGGTTTAACATTACTTGGCAACAGGGAAAGTGAGGCAAAGTGCACTGGTGCATTTGTGTCTCCCATAAAAGCAGCTTCACTTGAAATCACTTTGTGATTGTGCACGTCCGCTGAAGTGTCAGATTCTTATTTAATTCTTCTGCTTTCTGTATCTTCTGCATTGCATTCAGGTTACCCTGATGTTTTGTCTCATAGTGCCGTTTTAGATTAAATTCTGTAATTACAGCCACATTAGCTCCACAAATGAGACACACAGGTTCAGTAAACATATACATATATATATACCCGCGTATCGCAGCGGAGAAGTAGTGTGTTAAAAAAGCTAGAAAAAGAAAAGGGAACATTTTAAAAATAACGTAACATGACTGTCAATATACAGTATTTGTTTTGTGAGTGTTACTGAGTGTTGCTGTCATCAAGGATTTGATTATCATTATTTTTTCAATCAGGTTCGTATTTGTAGGATGTGTTGTGTTCAAGTTACATTCCGTGTTTGTCAATCGTTGTAAAGATGACAGGTTTCATTCATCGATTCGTTTCTTACTGCATCAATAAACAGCTCGTCTTCTTCTTTATCTGAGACCTGACACACTGCATGCACGGGTTTTTTTTTTACACTGTCTTCCTTTAGCGGACATTGACTTTTTCCACCGTGTGCTTTGTTTCCGCAGTAGCTGAATTTATGAATATGCTTATCAGACGCTTCATATTTTTTGCTGCCTTTTCAATTGTGTAATTCGGTTTTTGTTCAGCTCTTTGGAACTGTTGCCTTTTATCTGTGCACTGCGTCAGTTCACGTGAGCCGCTCGGTGTACATGCATCGAAGTTTCCCAGCTGTGCTGGTGCCATCTCGTGCTATGTCCATGGCTGTATTTAATGTTACCTTAGTCCTGGCACTTAAAACTTTCTCTTGCAGTTTCGCTGAGTTTGTGTCAAACACCACCCTGACCATCTCATCTTCCTCTCCATAAGCACAGTCCTTCACCCGTGAATATTTAGTGGGAGTTTGCTATTGGATTGCCGCTGACGGACGGCCTTATATGGGCAGGCACTAAATTACAAATGCCAGCGGCAGCCTGTCTATGAACTTAATTTAAAGTGTAGGTTTACATCGTGCTTTGTTTCCGAAGTAGCAGAACTCATGAATATGGTTGTATATGTCACTCGCTCGCTTCTTATTGTTTCGCTGCCTTCTCAATTATATAATGCATGTTTTCTTCAGCGCTTTTTGGAGGTCTTCCTGGTTTTCTATGTACTGCGTGATTACGTGGGAGGCGTGATGATGTCACACGAAACTCCGCCCCCACGGCGTTGAAGCTCATCTCCATTACAGTAAATGGAGAAAAACTGCTTCCAGTTATGACCATTACGCATAGAATTTCGATATAAAACCTGCCCAACTTTTGTAAGGAAGCTGTAAGAAATGAACCTGACAAATTTCAGCCTTCCACCCACACGGGAAGTTGGAGAATTAGTGATGAGTCAGTGAGTGAGTGAGTCAGTGAGTGAGTGAGTGAGTGACTGAGGGCTTTGCCTTTTATTAGTATAGATTTTCTGTATTCACCTGGTAGCACCACAATCACCGCCACCTAATGAGTCCTGTTAGACCCAGAAGAGATGTCCGAAAATAAAGAGGGCGAAAGAGTGAATATCCGGAGCAAGGATAAAAGTGGAATGGATTCTGACCTAGCCTGACTTCACATACATAATTAGAAATGTTCTATTGATTTTCATGTACTTTGTTTGAACTGTTACATCCCATAGTGAGTTACGACAGGTTCAGATACTGTGGAGAACCGGCTTGCAAGATTTTAATACTGGATGGGTTTAATCAGACAGAGCAGAAAGAGCAGGAGAGGGACCAGAGAGTTTTGTGAATGTGTAATGGTGGAAAAGGGAGCAGAATACAATTAAATCTAAAATGTCATTATAACATTGAAATGCAGGCTGAATTCGGTCATGTCACTTCTCATGAACATAAATTACATCATCTTTGCTGACTCCTCAATGGAAATGATTCACTTTGTCCCAACATCTTAATGAAGAATCATTCTGAATGTGGGTGAATTCAGACAAGGAATCAAGTGTCTGTTATGCATGTGCCAGCCATGGACACCAAAAGCTGGACCCGCTCTATCCAAATATGAATGACTTTAAATATAAACCTGTGGCGCAAGCCAAGCAGGTCTGACCTCATCTTACTGCCACCTACAAGCCTGTAATTGACAGTGGCAGCTCCCTGTTTTCCAAGCCAGAAGTTTTTATGTGTTTTGAGGAGTTGTTTTTTTTATTATTTATGTATTTTTGGGAGCTTCTGTAAAACTTTCATTTTAACTCTAATCTATCCTAATCTAATATAATCTAGTCATTCTGCCCCCCTAATCATTCCCTGTCTCTAAGTGACTCTCTCTCTCATTCACCATTTCACCGCCTAACAGCTAATGTGTGGTGAGTGTACTGGCACAAAAATAGCTGCTGTTGCATAATGCAGGTGGATACTGGCGATGGTTGTAGTGGCTCCCCACTCCCAGCACATATTACAGTGCATCCAGGAAAGTATTCACAGCGCATCACTTTTTCCACATTTTGTTGTTACAGCCTTATTCCAAAATGGATTAAATTCATTTTTTCATCAGAATTCTACACACAACACCCCATAATGAAAACGTGATAAAAGTTTACTTGAGATTTTTGCAAATTTATTAAAAATAAAAAAAACTGAGAAAGCACATGTACATAAGTATTCACAGCCTTTGCCATGAAGCTCCAAATTGAGCTCAGGTACATCCTGTTTCCCCTGATCATCCTTGAGATGTTTCTGCAGCTTAATTGGAGTCCACATGTGGTAAATTCAGTTGATTGGACATGATTTGGAAAGGCACACACCTGTCTATATAAGGTCCCACAGTTGACAGTTCATGTCAGAGCACAAACCAAGCATGAAGTCAAAGGAATTGTCTGAGAGACAGGATTGTCTCGAGGCACAAATCTGGGGAAGGTTACAGAAAAATTTCTGCTGCTTTGAAGGTCCCAATGAGCACAGTGGCCTCCATCATCTGTAAGTGGAAGAAGTTTGAAACCACCAGGACTCTTCCTAGAGCTGGCCGGCCGTCTAAACTGAGTGATCGGGGGAGAAGGGACTTAGCCAGGGAGGTGACCAAGAACCCGATGGTCACTCTGTCAGAGCTCCAGAGGTCCTCTGTGGAGAGAGGAGAACCTTTCAGAAGGACAACCATCTCTGGAGCAATCCACCAATCAGGCCTGTAAGGTAGAGTGGCCAGACGGAAGCCACTCCTTAGTAAAAGGCACATGGCAGCCCACCTGGAGTTTGCCAAAAGGCACCTGAAGGACTCTCAGACCGTGAGAAACAGAATTCTCTGGTCTGATGAGACAAAGAAGAACTCTTTGGTGTGAATGCCAGGCGTCACGTTTGGAGGAAACCAGGCACTGCTCATCACCAGGCCAATACCATCCCAACAGTGAAACATGGTGGAGGCAGCATCATGCTGTGGGGATGTTTTTTCAGTGGCAGGAACTGGGAGATTAGTCAGGATGAAGGGAAAGATGACTGCAGCAATGTACAGAGACATCCTGGATGAAAACCTGCTCCAGAGCGCTCTTGACCTCAGACTGGGGCGACGGTTCATCTTTCAGCAGGACAACGACCCTAAGCACACAGCCAAGATATCAAAGGAGTGGCTTCAGGACAACTCTGTGAATGCCTTGAGTGGCCCAGCCAGAGCCCAGACTTGAATCTGATTGAACATCTCTGGAGAGATCTTAAAATGGCTGTGTACCGACGCTTCCCATCCAACCTGATGGAGCTTGAGAGGTGCTACAAAGAGGAATAGGTGAAACTGGCCAATGATAGGTGTGCCAAGCTTGTGGCATCACATTCAAAAAGACTTGAGGCTGTAATTGCTGCCAAAGGTGCATCGACAAAGTATTGAGCTAAGGCTGTGAATACTTATGTACATGTGATGTCTCAGTTTTTTTATTTTTAATAAATTAGCAAAAACCTCAAGTAAACTTTTTTCACGTTGTCATTATGGGGTGTTGTTTGTAGAATTCTGAGGAAAAAAATGAATTTAATCCATTCTGGAATAAGGCTGTAACAAAATGTGGAAAAAGTGATGCGCTGTGAGTACTTTCTGGATGCACTGTAAATGTAAGGAATTTTTATTATTATTATTAATAATAATCTAATCCAACCTATTCACTAACCATTTCTTCTTAGCTCCAATCGTAATACTTGTCTACAGTTCCAGTTAAATTAAGGCTTTTCACCCCAAGGTCTGCTGTCGTCTTACTCTATTGCGCTGGCCCAAAAGTTGTCAGCCTCTCAAGCATATTAAACTGAATGGAGTAAAGCGCAAGCTGCCACAATGTTCCTGTCTAGTGATTTAACGGATTATCTCATCTAATTTTTCAAAGCTCCCTTACAGTCATTTTTCCATGTTCTTCAATTCACTTTAGTAAGACTTCGATTTGGCCCCTACTCTTTTATATTATCTGCAGTTGAACACTACATCCCTTTGTGTCAAACTAAAACTGTAATCTTGATTTCTTTTATTGTATGTGAAACTCAGAATATTTAGTGATATATTGTTGTACACCAGAAACTTTTAAATTTAATAATGCACACTGTTAAGACAGACACAGGCAGGCTGGGATAACACACAACAGATGAGTTAAAACTGCCTGCTAAATAATAATGAAAATTGTGCCTTCAGTTTATTAAAATATATATTACATGTATTTATTTCTAAAGATGCAAAGCACATGGCTTTGTAGGTAAAACATTAGATGGCTCAGAGTAACAAAAGAGCAGTGCAAAAAAACAATGGAGCAGGAGGTTGAAAAACCTGCAGTTGAAGGTACAAAAATGTGACAAATTACCTCAGCACCTGCACCTTAGAAGGAACGGGAGCAGAATGCGTGATAGCCATAGCCTAGGATGAGGGCAGAGGCAGCCTTACCTATTAAGGAACACGGGCGGCTAATAGGAACTCCCTAGCAAATCATATTTTTCAAAACAATTTTGCTCAATTGTCAACTTGAAATCTTGCAAATTTCATGAAGATGAAAAGAATCGTGATAAATAACACAAGACACTTTGAAAAATGTCAAGACTTTTTTACCCTGGTACTTTGCTAACCTTCTCAAAAGTGTTTGAGTGATGACACTGGATTAATCTGCTGGTCACCAACCAACCACCCAGCCTGTCTTTGTCCTTTGAGAATTTAAAATCCTTCAACCTAACTGACTGTCGTTGTGAAATATGCTTGTGAAGAAAAGAGGAAAGTGCCAAATCCATGCAAAAGGCCCTAATCAATTTTCCAGTGATTATAATTATTAACTGGAAATGTTTTGAATTCTACAAATTCATTCAGAAACCATTAAATTATAAGTTGTTGTACACCAAATCTGGGTGTTAAAAGTTAAACATTTTCCATAGAAAATATATTTCAACATGCCTGAAAAATAAGGTGACGGGCAAGCCAGAAGTATCACCAATCTGAAAGACATTATTCGTGACAAAATTAAATGTAATACAACGTTTTAACTACGTTAACTACAACGTTTCATTTTCACATGTTTTTTCGTGTCATAATTAAAAACACCAGCCAAAT